>NC_057695.1:5366506-5388765 GCF_014466175.1 Vespula pensylvanica
ATATATATATATATATATATATATATATATATATATATAAAAGTTAATTCAACGAATTTCAATTTCAATTTAAATCGTACATAAAGTTATAATATTAAAATAGCACATATCCAATAGTTAAAGTTAATTTTATTTACATTATTTCTATAATTAAACTTAAACAATTACAAATTTTTTTTACATCCTTTTTTTTCTTATTCGTTTGCCTTTTACTCGATCGATTTCATTAATCATATAATTAATAATCAAATAATTTTCATAAGTTTTCTCGACAGATTTAACGAGTTGAGAGGACAAAAACGTAAATCATAAAAATTTCTAATTCATAAAAACTAATAATTAATGAGCAATTACATACTATAAATTGTTTAAAATTAATTTTTCAGACAATACTAATATTATATATCTATATAAAAATTATCACTAAGAATTTAGAAAATAAAATAGTTGATTAAAGCTGAAAGGATATCAAATTAGTATTTTATCGTTGTATCATTTCTAATACTTTCGTTATTTCAGCTTTAAAATGAATAAACGACGTGATTTGCTCGTGACATATTTATAATACTACCACATCGAGGCAACACGTAAGTTTTCTATGTTACCAGAAGATATTGACACTCCCGTATTTTCCGTCGGTCTTTATACGACTCCAGCGAGGCCAGAATACTTGAGAGACACTTACTGTCAAATCTCATACCGTTAAAATATAGAAAGTTTATTAATGTTTCATTGGCGAACGATTCGTTAAACTCCCCTTCCTTTTCCTCCCCTCCTTTTCCTCCCCTTCCCTTTCCTCCCCTTCCTTTCTACCTACCTTTAACTCTGCTTCGTTAATAATTTCGTAATTATCTCTCTGATTTCTTTTATATATTTCTTTCTTTTTTTTTTGTTCTTTTATTTTATTTTTTGACTGTATGACCGCAGCAAGTACTCTCGGAATGAAATAAATTTCGGTCCTTTATCACGAAATATCACTTCGATGCTTTTCCCTTTATTTTTCTTAATACATTGCAAAGAGATAGATAGAGAGACAGAGAGAGAATAAGAGAGAGAGAGAGATAGAGAGAAAGAGAGAGAATTAGAGAGAGAAAGAGATAGAGAGAGATGAGTCGAGATATTTTAAATGAGTAGAGTTACTACTTCAAACTTTAACCATGGAATACGTAGATATACTCGACGAAATTCCGTTGATTGTTCGAGACGGGATACAAAACGAGAAGGTGTATGCGAAGTAACAGCTACTTGTTACTTTTCTAGAGTTCGCCAAGAGTACTCTCGGCACTACTCGTGAGCATTGATATTCTCTTTAGGTAAAACTTTTCGACCGACAATGCGGAAAATGTAGTACCTCAACTCATTTTCTGTCCTTTTCTGTTTCTTTTTCTTTTTCTTCTTTTCTCCTTTCTTTTATTTTATTTCCTTTATTCTTTTACATACCTACTTCATTTATATCCCTTTTTACTTACTTTACATTATCATAACAGACGCATAATTATTCGAAATAAGTCGAACAAATTCGAATTTCTGTCATATGTTAATATTATTAAATATTTTAAAATATATATTATTGTTGTTGATGATTTTTATTATTATTATTAATATTATTAATATTATTATTATTATTATTATTATTATTATTATTCTGCTATATTACTTTATTATAATATTGTATTTTATTTATTATATTATCAATCTATTATAAATACATTTAATAATAATATATATGCATATGCATATATATATAAATATAAATATAAATATATGTATATATAATATGTATATACATGTATATAATCGTATAGATACATGTTTTCGATACGATTTTTTCTTACTCATAGGAGAGAAGTTTAGAACAAAAAAAAAAAACAAACAAATGGGCAGTGGTTAATGGCCTTTCTAAAATCGTGGATGAAGCTTCCCTCGCATACGGGAAAAGAGGGATATTGTTACAGGGATGTCCGCAACACCTGACACCGCCAAATTTTTCGTCGTCATCGAAAACATATATCTCTGTAGCTGCCAACGTTGAAAGCAAGCGAAATTTTTTTTCTTTTGTTTTTCCTTTTTGCTTTTTTCTTCTATTTTTTATCTTTTTTTTTTTTGTTTTTTTAATATTTTTCCCCTCTCTAAATCTATCCCTCTTCGCCTGCCCATCCTATTTCGGTCGCATACCCCCGCCTCCTTTCTTTATGTCCTTTTCCGAATGAATTTCGTTGAGATTTTAAAAATGTACCCGATAAAAATCGCGTCGCACTAGGGTCAATGACATCGCGACTGCGAATGTCGTTCAATAACGACGCGGAAACGCAAAAGGGAAATACACGCGGAATCGCGCTAGATTTTCGTTCGTTTCATGACATACAAATCGTTCCCAAATCATTTTTTCTCGTTTCCTTTTTTTTTTTTTTTAATATAGAGGATTAAAGAAAAAAGTCTACATCTTATTTATAATTCAAAACTAAAGTAACTAATTTTATTAATTATGATCAGAATTAGAATCCTCTCTTGTTTTGTCTATTTTTAAGATTATAATTATCGTTTCATACAAACTTATTTAAGATCGTATAAATCTATTATTTAAGATTAACAGTAGATAACTGTTAATATATAAATTAATCATTTCAATATTTTTATATTTAATATTAAAAGATTTTATTGCAAATAAGAGATATTAATTTAATTAAATTAATATTAATATCTAAGCATTATTTTTCTTCCTATTTCAATAACTATAGCATTTAATTAATTTCAAAACAAATAATGTTCTTAACTATAATTTGTCAAATAGAACGTAGAGTATCCTTTGCAAAGGTTCTACATGAAGGTCCAAAGTTAACGAAGATCGAACATGAAACTGTTGGACCTATTCTCTTCGATCTTTCCCATAGACGTAAGGGTTCAGACGGAAATATATATATAGAGAGAGAAAGAGAAAGAGGGAAAGAGAGAGAGAGAGAGAGAGAGAGAGAGAGAGAGAGAAAGAGAGGAAGAGTGAGGGAAACTATGAGGAAGCCACCGCTCAAAACTTTCCTATTCCCTTTCTGGATACTCACACCCTAGCGGCGATCTAGCCATTCGAGCTCTTGATTACAGAGATCTGAGTTTAAATTGATCTCAGTGTTTACAGTTGCAACTCGGAGAGCCAGGAAGCAGCTTGTGGTTTTCTCTCCCTTTCTCTCTATCCTTCTATTTAGTTCTATATCTCTTCTAGAAACCCTTCGTCGCTATGTCTAGAAAGCAAAAGTCTCAACCTGAAACTATCCGTCAGAGTTTACTTGAATACGCGTCGCCCCGAGCAATGATCAAGTCTCCGTTTGAAAATCGAACTTTAATCTTCTATCGAAACACCCCTGAGAAACTGGATGTTAGATTATTAAAATGGGTACCTATCGATTTTTAAATTGTTCGATGAATTTTTCTTTTCTTTACAATTCTCTTTTCTTTTCTTTGTCTTTTTCTTTTTTTTTTTTTTTCTTTCGAGTAACCTCAATAGAACTTTAATGAATAATATATAAGTTCAAATATGTAATATATGTATATGCAAACAGATAGGAGAAGTAATTGTAAGGAAACGGATGTTAAATTATGAAGAAGAATAATTTTCGATCTTTAAATTATTCAACGTAGCTTTCTTTCATTAGATCTAATTTTTTGTTCTTTTTAAATAGCGTTAGTAGAAGTTTTATAAATAATATATTCAAATATATGATTTAAAAATAAATACTTATTTGCAAAGATAGTTGTATCAATTTCAATATAAATAATCGATTATCTGATTGATTTCTGAAATGATTTAAGATATATAGAATTATACTGTGACATTTAACGAAAAAATTTACTTCGATTGACACATTTATTTCAATACATAAAATGATCTACATTTCTATGATTCTATGATATTAATTATATCTCATTATAATTACTTTTTTTTTTCTTTTTTCATTTCAGACTTTCCGAATAATTCCTCGCTGATTTCTATATTTACATCATAATTTCAAAACTTATCGAGCTTTCAATCAATTCAACTATCAATTTTATTATAATTTTTCTCTTATATATCCATTAAAAAGCTCGCAAATTTTATATACGATCAAATAAAATCACCTTCTCCTTCCTTATTCCTCTAGAAAAGTTAGAATACGATTGTTACGAATCTACAGCATCGATGGAAAGAGCAAATACAAAGATGGAAGTAGAAGATCGATTAGGTGTGCTGACACGCGCATTTCATCGACGATCCCTGTTAACTCTCGCAAACGAGAAAGTATCTACCATTGAGTGAAAAAGACGATAAAAGGTATAAAATGAAAAAGAAAAAAAAGAGGGAACGGAAAAGAAAAAAAACTATCCTTGAAAAAGGTGCAAAAAGGGAAAGGTATAATATAAGAGTTGAGTTTTTCAAAGAAAGAGAGAGATAGAGAGAGAGAGAGAGAGAGAGAGAGAGAGAGAGAGAGACAGAGATAACCTGCAAATTCGCCCCGGGATTCTTGCCTTCTCTATGCATAGCATTTTAAAGTAACTTCTTAATGCCATAAGCAGCGGCACGTAGCTAACAGGTGTTGCGTTTTCTTTCGCGCCTCGCCGAACTTTGATACTTACCGTGGAAATTTATCGAGCTGCTCCGAGCTCGGGAAATAATTCATGTCCTTAGCGCCGAAAAGTCTCTTTATCTTTCTCTCTCTCTCTCTCTCTTTTTCTCTGAGATGCTTCATCATTTTCGGGACTCTTTCGAAACTTCAAAAATATCAGACACCCGACCTCTTTCTAGCTGACAATTTACTCGAAGAACACGACTTTTATCATCTTTTTCTACAGAAAAAAGAAATTTAAACAGGATGAAAAAATTAAATATATGTACATGATATGTACAATATTAGCTCTATCGAAACGATTTATCGACTTTTTTTTAAGTAAAATAATATATAATAAATTTTAATCTACCAATGTTTAATCTGATCTTTTATACTCTTTTCTTCTTTTTTTGTTTTAATTTTTTTTCTTCCTTCCTTTTCTTTTTTTCATTTAATTTTAATTTGTCTAATTCTTTTTTTGTTAACAATCAAACTGAAAATCTTCCTTAATATATCCTAATACAAAATATTGAAATATTATTTTTTAAATCGAATCGAACAAAATTCTGAAAAGGGAAGTAAGTACGTTTGATGTGTAACATCGAAATTTCTCAGGAGAATCGAGCGTGCAAATACGCATCGAGATCGAGCGAGCCGCGTAATTTGATGGCGAACGTCGATTATGTCACCGTTCTCGCTCTCACGAATACTCTAACAGATGCAAATTCGGAATTGGTTAACTCGGTCTGATCGAGACTATAGCGGTGGTAGTCGATAATCGAAAATGCATTAGTGCTATCGTCTATCGTCGATGATGATTATTACCTTCTCTCGATTTCCTACAATTTTCAAAAATATGTCCTTTTCATTCCTATTATACTAACTCATGTATATACACGTATATATTTATTATGTATGTATATATGTATAAACAGAAGTGTATACTAAATGTCAACGTAATAAAGGAGGAAAAGAAAAAATAAAAAAGAACATTACAAATTCGTTTAATTAAGTTTGCTTGATCTAACACTTTCGTATTTCAATGTGTTAATTACTTATGGTCCTAGTTGGGCGCTTTAAAGGAAATGTTTAAAGGATGTCTATTAACGTGAACAACATCAGCCCGATTATTCGATGTTCGTAGAACAACGCACGTAACATGAATACCCCCAAACGAACGTTTTCCATCGCAAACACGCGTTGAAACGTTCAACATCAGGGAGGTATTGATATCACGAACTATACTTTCACACACTTCTAACATGTTCATTGTATATAGATTGCATCAATTCTATATACCCTATTACATACATATATATGTGTATATACATGTGTATATGTATATATATACAACAGTTATATAGTACAACAGTTAATATAGTACAAAGAAATTATTCGTTAAAACATATACGAAAATGTATCGACGTTAATGGAGATCATTTCGTTCAATTAATTTATTTCCATCTAAATGCCTAAATTTAGAACTTTTTCTCATTTGTTTTTGTTTAGTGACAATATAGTTCATTTAATGACAATTTATTATCATTAAATTCTTCCTTTCATAATCTAAAATACTGTAGTAAAAAAAGAAAATATTTATCGATCTACTATACATATTGAAATAGGTAAAAACAGAGAAAGACAAGAAAGAAAGAATAAACTATCGATATTATTTAAAAATTTAGATGCATCTCATTTTCTATTACGTACGCTTCATTTATATAATATTGTAATTCGAAAAAAGAACCTTTCGAATTGTCTAATTTAAGGGATTATTACATCGTTAGAAATTTTCGAGAATAAACGAGGAGGGTGAAAGAAAGAGAGAGACAAAGAGACAGAGAGAGAGACAGACAGAGAGAGAGAGTAAGAGAGTGAAAGAGTGAGAGAGAGAGAGAGAGAGAGAGACAGAGAGAGAGAGAGAGAGAGAGAGAGAGAGAGAGAGAGAGAGAGAGAGAGATGTAGAAACGACGAGAAGCCGACGATAGAAGCCGATGAATCGCGCAATTAATCTTCGATTCACCGTCGGCTCGGCCACTTCGCCAATCTCTCTGGCCATTCGCGCGTTCGAGGATGGTAAAACGATGACCACCGCGAAATTTCAACGTCGATTGCACAGTACCAAGCGTGTCATGCGTTCTGGGAAAAGGACCTTCACAGATTTTCCTCTAGCCTCTGCCTCCACTTCCACCTCTATTTCTTCCTCCTCCACCACTATCTCCTCCACCCTCATACCTCTCATCCTCATATTCCTTTTCACTCTTTCGGCTTCGGTTCTTTTGTCATCATCTCGGCAGAATATGCTAGCGGACCTCTGTGGATTATATATACAGTGAAAGAAATTAAAAATCTCTATGTTTCTTTCTTTTCTTTTTCTTTCTTTCTTTCTTTTTCTATTCTTTCATTTCCTCTTTTATATTAAATGTGTGTCATTTAATTAGTGAAATTAAAGATCGTAATAATGTGCGATAAGAAAGAATATAATAATAATGATAATGAAAATGGAATAGTACTGATAATATAAATTATATACATTATCAGTTATATATATATGTTTATATATATATGTATTATCACTATCATTAATATATAAATATATATAATGTGTATGTGTGATAGCTTTTTTATTAACATATGAGTGTACAAATGATATTATTATACAAATATGTAATACGTGATAAACGCTATCATTTATTGTATCTTTATCAATATAATTATTATCATTATTATTATTATTATTATTAAATTCGTAAAATATAGGTTTACATTATCATCTATTACAATAATAATAATTATTATTGTTATTAAAATAACAATTATTATTATTATACTTTAGAAATAATAATAGAGTGACATTAGTATTGATGGAGCAACATGAAATTTCTTCTTCTTTTTCATTTTCTTCTTTCTTACTTAACTCAAGTTCTAGTTAAGGAACAAAGCAAATTGCCTGGTCAGCCGATTTTTCACTACACTGGATACTTCCATTATATGTAATTGCTTCGCGTTGTCCGCTTGGTATCGTTTACTCACCCAGTTAAGTCTTAAGTACGTTTCTTTTTCTTTCTCTATCTCTTCCTCTTTTTACGAGAAGTCGTTCGAATTGAGACGAAAGCGAGGCACATGGAATTAAAACCGGAAAGAAACGGATTCCTTATACTTACTTTTCTTTTATCTCTCTTTTCTTTTCTTTCTTTCCTTTTCTATTCTTTTCTTTTTCATTTTACGATACGAAAGAGATCTTAATGAAAATTTGGCCATTGAATTTCGTCATTTGTTCACTATATTTAACATAACACCAAATAAGATAAACCATTTTCAACTTGCAATGATATTGTTATTCAGTTGCAATAATAATAATAATAATAATAATAATAATAATAATAATGCTGTCATAATACTATCAAAGATTGTAATTATCAATAATATCATTTTTATTAACATTGTTTATATTGACGTTTTGTCAAATCTATATTTCATTCATACTATACGCATTCTAATTAGAATAATATATAAATCCTAATAGGTGCATACAAAACATCCGTACAAATAAAAACATATTATTACTATTATTCTAATTAGACAATTATGAAAGTAAAACGTTAATTTGTATATAATATAATTAATATATATGTATACGAGGACATATGTTATCGATGAATATAACATTTACGATGAACGTAGAAATCGATCACTTACTTTTCATCGTCATCCCTTACGTGTATCACGAGATACACTCGGAAAAACTCCAACACCCGATTTCTCTTTTCTTCTCGCGAAAAGGTGGAAACCGCTAAACGAAAAAGAGCATAGAAATAGAGAGAGAAAGAGAAAGAAAGAGAGCAAAAGAGGAGGGAAGGAGGGAAGAAAAGAGGGACGACTGTCGGAGGTGCGAGTTTAGAAAGTCGGGAATAGCGAGAAACGGAAAGCACTGTATGCCCGTCACGTTTAAATTTCGACCACGTACCACTTTCCCGAAGTCTGCAACCGAGAAAAGGGAGAAGAAAGAGAGATATATATATACACATACATACATATATATATATATATATTTATTCTATATATACAGAAAAAGAAAAAGAGAAAGAGAGAGAGAGAGAGAGAGGTAGAGAGAAAGATAACTGTCGAAGTTCGGTTTTATAAGCAGAGAAGCTGCACCTTTTACACCTCCTATACTTCTCCTTCTTCCTCACCGTTCTCTTCTATGACGAGTAATAGAAGAAGTAGAAGAAGAAGAAGAAGAAGAAGAAGAAAACGAACAAGAAGAAAGTGGATGCCATTGAAATATCTGTATTCCACGATGCAGATGGAAAATGTTCAGGTGCAGCTGCAACGATGACGTAGAGGATGAGATGAAGAGTAGAAGAGATAGCAACGATGAAGAGGGAGGATGGAGCTGATGGAGGTGGGGAAGTTTCATTTACATTATGCACTGTCCCCTTTTTCTCTCCATTTGTGTTCCATCGACTGCAGCGTCCTCTTATATATATATATATATATATATATATATATATATATCTTCCTCTCTCACTCTTCCTCTCTCTTGATGTTTGTCCCTGTTCTTCTCTCCTCTCTCTCTCCCTCTCTCACTCTCTCTCTTTTTCTCTTTCTCTCTTGCGGCTTTTCTTCTACCTTATTATCTTCACGATGTGAACCTCATACCCTTTCATACTCTCTCTCACTCTCTGTTTTTTTCTCTCTGTCTGACTCGTGATAACGGGATAAACACAGAAAGTGAGTGAGAAAGATAGAAAAACTCTTCCCTCCTAACGCGTACGTCGCAAAGGGCGAGAAAATTATTTGGTCGCCTCGGTGTGATTAATACCTACCGTTATTACTTTCTGCGATGTTTTTTGTGACATAAAAGAGAAACCTCGATATCAGTTCCTCCTTCGTTTTCTAAAGGCACCTTTAAAAGAGAAACTCTGGACAATGTGTCTACAACGAAAATTATTATCATCGACGATCTTAATTTTTTATTTCGATCATGTTTTATATTTCGAAAATAAATATATGTGACTAGATAAATAAATATTATATATATATATAATATTTCCCGATATATTTTATATTGATCTTCTGGAAAAGTAGAATTAATTTTGATTTGCATTAAATATCAATATTAATAACAATAATATAATGGTAATGCTACTCATTGATATAAATATAAAAATAATAAAAAGGAAATAATAAATGTGCAAATATTCTAAGAGAAATAATTTCATTGCTCTTACCTTTTTTTCTTTTCTTTCTTTTTTTCTTTTTCGCATTATTATTACTTTCTCACTATAAGATAGAACTTGCTGCTTTCCTGATTAACAGTCGCACATATAGCTCGGTGAGAGATCACAAAATGGAGCATGGAAATCAATCGGATCGACTTCTTTTGATCTCTTGGAAGGGTGACGCGAGCGAAACGCTTTATTTACCGGACGACTCGCGCGCACACGGTATTCGAAATCGCATGGTGCAAACGAAAGAGAGAGACTAGTCGGGAGTTCGGCGTTTGTCAACGATAAATGTAGACTTACGGAAAATTGGAAATTCCAGCTTTGTAGAGCGGAAAAACTGAAGTCTGCTAAGTTAAATGTATTCTCTTTGATCTTATCAAATTGAATATATCGAAACGAAAATGCAGAAGTCTTCGAATATATCAAAATAAAAAAAAAGAAAGTAAGAAAAGCAAAAAAAAGAATAAAATGTAATTCAAAAATTATAATAGTAATATGGATAATAATAACGTATAATAATAATATAATAACATATATGATAATAATGTGATATAATATAGTATCCAAACTTGGAGATCATTTTAAACTCATCGAACTTTCAAGTTCGCTCGTTCAATATGGTTAGACATACATACACACATACATACATGCATATATACATACATACATACGTACATACATACATACGTGCATCTCGGGCGACCTTGATTAAATTTCATGCCTGAGCGTTGCTTCTACCATGGCGTACAACTCCAACTGGCTGATTTAGTTCCTACAGCGAATAATTCCATACGTCGCGTCGTACCAGTTTCTCCGTAGTAGTATCTCCAAAACTACTCGTAAATCATTTTGAAGCTTGCGCTTTTGCTATCGTCGTTTCATAATCACATTTAATACTTGAGAAATCCTCATAATTAGTTTAAAAAATTTCGTACACGTAAATTAAAAAATATCCATTTAATATTTCTATCTAATTTTTAATTTCCTTTAATATAAAAGAAAAATTATATATATATAAATCATACGAATATATAACATTTCTTTTTTCTAATATTTTACAATCGATATCATATCGCATTAAATTTGAGAAAATAACATTATAAATATATATAATATAAACGTTAAATATTACATATGGTTGTACTGGTCAATTTGCTGAACCTGAAAAAATAATATTATAAATATGAAATAATATTATAAATGTGAAAGTATAAAAGAAACGTTATATATTTATTACATTAATGTGTAAATGACAAGTGATTTAAAATAATAGTTTAAACACATTTACAATACGGATCTTCTCCATGAACGAAGTTCCAACTGAAAAAGATATACGAGCATTGAAGAGAAATCATTGTAGTATCAATTCGAAAAGAATCACATTCGAGCATTGTGCCTAGTCCAGCTCGCATCAGATTGGTCTGAAAATCCTGAAATAGGCTTTGGCTTTGCAGCCTTCGACAATCTTCCAGTTACGAGTAAGGAGATATCATGAAAAAGACGAGGATAGACAACCAGAAATTTCACCTCCTACTTTCTCTTCTCCTTCTTTCTTTCGATAGATACTATTTCGAGTATCGAAAATCGATTATCTCGAACTACGAAAGAGAATTTCGAGCTCGTGCTAACAACTGAAATTGGATATCAGTTTTGTTTGGAATATATCTCTATCTCTCTTTCTTCTTATTATTTCTAATCTCATATAATATATATATATATATATATATATATATATATATATATATAGTATGTGTATTCTTTTCTTTTTTTCATTCTTTTCCTTTTCTTTTCTTCTTTTTCCAATATATTACATATCCACATATTTTTCTGTCTATTACATTTGTCACAATATATAGATTAATTTGACGTTACTATCGATATATAGTTCTCGAAACGTACCAATTATCTCTCTCATTGAATTACAATGGAACTTTTGTCATTCATTTCCTATCCATCTCTATTTCCTGTGAATTGGATAGGACGATATACTGAAAATGAGTGGTTGCATTTCATTCCTTTAACGAGAGATTGCTATTAATAAACATAATTATTCGATGACAAGGCAATGAAGTAATCGACAAATATACGAAACATATGTGATTAATTGCTCTATCAATTTCTATCTATTGTCTTTACGATTCAACGTGGAATAGTTTGCTTCAACAGCATCATGATTTAATGTAATAATAATAAACTATTTCCTTTCAAATTCTACTGATTTGAAAAAATAGACATTTTTACTCTTTTTATCATTTTTCTTTCTGTACATTATATTTATATAATCAAAATAAATTTGACATATACGTATGATTAGACATGAACATATATATATATATAATATAATTTAAATAAATATATGTGACACACTATACGCTATATGATGAACAATATTAATTTATAACATATATAAATTCTAAAAAAATAAAATTTTAATATCTGATAATGATTATACAAAATAGATTAAAATAAAATGAATTAAAGGACAAGATAATTTGAAAATTGTTAGAGATGGTGAATGATCTCTCTATCAAAAGGTATACGAGCCCCTTGGGATATTTCAGACTGGTTTCAAGCTATCGAATGTGAAAAAATCGAAATGATTCTTCCCGTCTAACGACTTTTCTTCTTGGCGATTGTGCCAAGGGGATTTGCTTCGTGGTGACATATCGAGAATCACCGTCTCGGGAGTCTTCGGATGGTATTGTTACGAGCTACCGAAGGGAACAGATTAACTTCCGTTAACATAGCACGATCCTAATCTTACGTATCTACGATCAATCGATATTCATTCAATTTCGTCTCATCTCTGTTACAACGCTCTATTCCTTTTCATTGATATCATTCAATAGATAAGTAAAACGTTATTTTTATCATTGACGAAATCGAACTTTATAGAAAATGCTCTATCCGATCAAACATTTATTTTATCTAAACGCCCAATTATTCAAGAAATTATATTTGTGATAGTATAACACAAATGAAATATTCATATCTATTAAAAAGAAAAATTCAATCTTTAGACATACACATACACATAGACAAATCAGCATTTATAAATTATTATTTTAATACTGATATTAGATATTCTATTATAACTACTTTACTAGATACAATAATAAATTATCAATTTGTTTGTACATCTCTCTCTTTCTCTCTCTCTCTCTTTCTCTCTCTCTTACTTTTTCTCTTTCTTGTTATTATCAAATGTCGTTTAAGAAATGAGGAAATGAACATGACGTTCCAGCAACAGAATGAGACGTCAGTCTCTTTGCCTTTTTATTTTTTTCCATTATTCTTTACTCGACGAACGTCGAGAATGCTTATTTTCCATTTTCTCTTACCACCCCCTGTCGCCCCCGGTCTTGCTCCAAACTTCGGACTCCTTCGTTTAAATTAGTTTAGAGATGCACGAAGCTACACGACGGATTATCTTAAATGAATTGTATAGTATAACGTCCCGTAGAAAATTTCGTCAAATTTTATTTCGGACGTGTATCGAATATCACGTTCATTCTCTTTCTCTCTCACTTTCTTTCTTTTTCTGTATCTATCTATTTTCAGCTATCTATGTATCTCTTTACGAACTTATCCTTGCACGTTGCTATTTCTCTCATTCGACGATAGTTCTTTTTTAACAAAAACTACTATTTGAACAAAAAAAGAAGATGAAGAAAAAAGAAAGAAAGAAAGAAAGGAAATAAAAATGAAAGCAAGAATCCATCGTATTGAATATTATCCATTTAATAACTTTTCCTGTATACATACGTTTTTGTATTCCATCAAAATGAATATACCGAATACGTTCAATTTAAAAACACACTCATTTCCCTTTCTTTCTTTCCTTCCACTTTTTTTTCTTGTTTCGTTTTTTTTTCTTTTTTATTTTTTTTTGTTTTTTCTCTTCTTCTTCTTCTTCTTCTTTTTTTTGTTCCTTTTTTTTTCTTTTAACTCTTCCATAGAATGTAATCCATTTCGGAAGCAGACGAAACCGCGATTCGTTCGAAATATCAGTCACGGATTTCCATTATGAAATCGTTTGCTCTCCGAGCCGTAGAGGATTAATGATACAGACAGAGAGAAAGAGAGAAGAGAGAGAGGGAGTGAGAGAGAGAGAGAGGGAGAGAGAGAGAGAGAGCTGTAGTATGTATTCTCAGCGAATCGAATGTAAACCGTTCTTATGCATATATACACTCGCTGCTTCATAATCCACTCGATTTAATTTACTACCACTAGCGTGTGTCGCGAATGGTGCAACACGTCGTAGACACGTGCCGTTAAACCGAACCGGGAGATTGCAGCTTTTAAAAACGTCTCGTAAAAGTTTCGAACGTAATAAAAATCGGACGTACCGATTATATGTATGTAAACGCTTCCATTTTCTTTTCTTCGCGATATCAATTTTAAACTAACGACTACCAGACCACGAATTTTAACCGACAGTCTTAACGAACAAACAAACAAAAAAATAAAAAGAAGAAGAAATTATGACTTTTGCATTTGTCATTAATTATACTATACTTCATTTCGTTTTATTTAATACAAGACAGGACATTGATATAAACGTCATCTACGTCGAATTGATTTAAATCGAACTATAAAGTATAGATAGCTAATGGCATTGGGAGGATGTGAGAGAAAAAAATAAAAAAAGAATATATAAAAAAAAGAAATAAGACTGAGGATTACGATATCGTCGATATGAAAATTTCTAGTTTATTTGAAGGGTAGATAGAAAGGGGTTAGATTTGCTCCTTTTGCTCTACGATGGCTTAAATTCTAATAATACGAAAAGATATGAACGACGGCATTGAAAATACGCATAACACTCACATAGTAAGAGAAAGAGAGAAAGAGAAAGAATATGTATGTGTGTGTGTTAGAGAGAGAGAGAGAGAGAGAGAGAGAGAGAGAGAGAGAGTGAGATAAGTCTGTGATATGAGTCTCGTCCTTTTCCAAGATGAACGCAAACAAACGCGAGAAGGAAGAAGAAGATCGCATCGTCCAATACGAAAGCATCGTCGATTTTCTTCAGTTTCTCTCTCTTTCTCTCTCTCTCTCTCTCTCTCTCTCTCTCTCTCTCTCTCTCTCTCTCTCTCTCTCTCTATGTCTCTCTCTCTCTCTTTCTTTTTTACTCGATTTGAAGCACGACTTTTACCCCTAAAGGAGAACGCAGAGGGACCTGGAAAATGGCCGAAGATAATGTCCCGTCAGCGTTTTTGAAATATTTCCAGCGTCAATTTCGTTCGCGGCGAACTCACGCGGATATCATAGAAATTCGGAATATCCTGCGGCTCCTTCTCCTTTTCATCTTCTCTATCCTGACGAAAAATGAAAACTTTCAATTCTCTTTTCGTTTTTCGTTTTTTGTTTTTCCCGTTTTTTCTTTTCCCTTTTCTTCTGTCTGCATAGAGACTTATGAAACCAAATCCTTCGCGAGAACGTAGAGTTAATCTAAAATTTTGATTTTCATCGAGTAAATTGAGATAAAAACTTTTGATTGGCTCAAGTTATAATGCAAATGTACAAATGTTTATGATTAATTTAAATGAACGCTATGATGGTATATGTTAAATTAATTCATAAACTAAGTATATAGTTTCATTACAAACTCTTTCATTTCAATACATATATATAATTAATCAATTTAATATATGTATGTATGTTTACTTATACGTACGTAATGAATATGAAAAATACAAAACATTTACGTTTAAATCAGACAAACGCGATTTGTTTTATAAATTTGAAATAATAATTTTATTCTCAATATATATATATATATATATATATATATATATATATAAATTTCATTTTATTGTATTATAATAAACACTTTACATATTTATAAATCAATCCAATACTTGTGTATGTATTTGTGTACATATATACATACATATATATATATATATACACATAATAGACTTCTATCACTAATAACCATTTAAGAGGGAAAACTTTAACGTTTAATTGAGACGAACGCGATTCGTTTTATAAATTTAAAGTAATGATTTTATTCTCAATGGAAACTGTAAGAATATCAGTAACCTCCCGAGACCTAACTTTTGTAGGACGTTATCATATTTTTCTTCGACCATTGCTCATCTTTCTCTTTCCATTTCTCTCTCTCTCTCTCTCTCTCTCTCTCTCTCTCTCTCTCTGTATCTATCTTTCTCTTACACCACCCTTTACCACTTTTACTTCCTCCTCTTTTCTTCTCAAGAGTAGGATTCACCGTTTCTTTACGTTCAAACGGTTTATAAAGATGCGTTGAGTATATCATCCACTACGACGGGATGCAATAGGGTCGAGGGTGTAAAAGTCACGGTTGAAATATTCCTCTTGTCGCTACGACGTACGGCAAAGACGGATGAGTTCGGGGGTGCAAGAGGAAAGACGTTTGGAATAAGACCGAAAAGAAAAAAAATGAGATGAAAAGAAAGAAGACCGACGATGATAATTTTTCTCTTTCTCTCTCTTTCTCTCTGCTATAGAACGAACTTTTGCTATTTTTTTTCTTTTTTTCTTTCTTTTCTTCTTGTCTCCCCCTCCTCCTCAGAAAAAATCTGACTGATAAAAAGAAAATTTTCATTTCGTAATTGAAAGTGATGACGTTGTTCTTTTTCTCTTTTCTTTAATTTTTTCCCCCATTAATTTCACAATTATTCATTTTAAGAATTATTTATTATCGTATTATTATCTGTAAAATAAATATAAAATCTCGATGTTGTTTTTCTTTTAATTATATAATAAATAAATAAATTTCTATTAAAGTGATCACGCTTTTAGCAATTTATTCTGTATTTTTCACGATCGTTTTCTCTCTCTCTCTCTCTCTCTCTGTCCGCCCGTTTGTCTGTATCTCGATTGCTCTCTCTTTTTTTCTTTCTCGATAGAACTCGATATTCAAAAGGATAAAAACGAAAAGCAGAGAAATAAAATTCGACGAGAGCTCGTAGTCTTCCACTTCTTCTCTGTTTACACGAAAATGGCGAATGTTTTACACAACGAATCATAGCGAATATTTCGGTCGAATCGACGCGGCACTGTGCGGCATGGTGTGGCGTTTGTCGATGATAGGAGACGACCGACAACGAAACCACGCGTGCGAGTTATTTTCCATCGAAACGGAAAAGCTGCCACTGTCACCGCATTCCTGGCCAATGTAAATAAGCGAGAACTGCGGGTCCGGATTAATTGAAAGTTCGTCGACGAGTGTGGCCATGAAGATCGTCGAGATTTCTGTTTCTACATTCACTCAACCTTTCTTTTCTCTCCCTCTTTCCTTCTTTCTATCTTTCTCCCTCTTTCTCTCTGTCTATTTGTCTATCTAGTTCTCCTTTTTTTCCTAAATTTTATTTCAACATTGTTTTCTACATTTAGAAGTTCCATTCAATACGTACATACGTACATACATCATTTCTGTTGATTCATTTAAATTTTAATACAGTTACATATCATTGTTACGAAAAATATTAACAAAACTTTTGCATGCATTTAATTAACATAGGAAGAGAGAATGAAGAGGAAAAAAGGGAGAAGAAAGGAAGAAAGGAGAAAAAGAAAAAGAAGCGAAATAATTATTCCCAATGAATCCAAAACTTTTTCCTTATGGCATCGATCGACAATAATGAAAGTTTTCATTGTTTCGTCAAAAAAATATGAAAAGCTTTGCTGTAAACGGCGTCGGAAGAGAAGACAACAAAAAAGAGTAGAAACTAAATAATTTCTTACAATGGATCTAAAACGTTTTGAGAAATTGGAGATAATGGGACACTCACATCAGTAGACAGACAGAGAGGGAGAGAGGAAGAGAGAAAGAGAAAGAGAAAAAGAGAGAGAGAGAGAGAGAAAGAAATAGAGAGAATAAAATTCGTCTATCCTTCTCATGTTTGTAGCGATTTACGAGAAAGTAGAAACGAAAAGGGCTCGAAAAGTTCGTCCATTCTTGGATTCGTTCGTGTTTCTTCGTAATGGACGTGAAAGGATTCGCGAGTAGAAGGACGGGACTTTTTCGCGTGACGATTCGCAATAACGAGCGTGCCTGCGAACGACGGATAAAAGGAAGTCTCTCTCTTTCTTTCCTTTTTTCTCTCCCTCTCTCACTTTCTCTCTCTCTCTCTCTCTCTCTCTCTCTCTCTCTCTCTCTCATACACATACACACACATACATACGTATACATGCTCTCTGTATCTCTCTCTTCCTCTCTCTTTTTCTTTATTGAGAAAGAGAGAGAGAGAGAGACAACGATGAGAGACGAAGTAGAAAATGATGGTAGGGGTAGGTACGAGTGCTTGAGAATAGAAGGGATGGTTTGATGCATCGTCCGTAACGCTATAGAGTGGCCGAGCGTTGTTTCTCTCTCGTAAATTCTTTATGGTTTCGTCTCGTCTCTCGTTTCACGTCGACCGACTACGAGCCCCACGTTGCTCTTTTTAGTTTTTACCCCATTCCACCACTTCTCGGCACCCTTGCATGCTTTTCGTTCTTTCTTCTCTCTCTCTCTCTCTCTCTCTATCTCTCTCTCTCTCTCTCTCTGTCTCTCTCTTATGGAGATGCATCTCATATGGATATTCATATATATATCTAACATACATTATATAAATATAATAGAAGAAGTGAGTTATAACAAAATTCTATCATCACATAAGTTACTTCATCTTATTTTCTTATTTGACATTTTTAACGCTCCTTCTAATATATAGATATATGTATGTTCAAACTTTTTTCTAGAAATGAATTTATTTCCCGTAATACTTTTTTATATCGTTTCAAGATATTCGCGAATGGATATGATAACAAATAAAGTGTATCAATAATGAAAAGAAAATATTCGGAAATATTCGATTCGATAGAATAATATATATATATATACACACACACACACTCTTTTGCACTCTCTTTCTCTCTCTCTTTCTCTTATTGTGATCCTATATCTCATATGAGTATTCATATATCTAACATATATTATATAAATATAATAGAAAAAGTGTGTTATATAAAAATCCTATCATCATTTAAGTTACTTCAATTTATTCTGTTACTTGATTTGATTTTTAACATGCCTCTTATTACACAAATATACATATATGTGTCCAAAAATTTACCTAAGAACGAATTTATTTAGCTACAGTTCTATCTTATAACGTTTCAAGATATTCACGATAAATAAATCAAATAATACGAATCAATAATGTCAATAATGAAAAGAAAATATTCGGAAATATTCGATTCAATAAAATAATATACACACATTCTCTCTTTCACTCACTGACTCACTCACTCACTCTCTCTCTCTCTCTCTCTCTCTCTCTCTCTCTCTCTCTCCCCCTCTCTCTCTCTCTCTCACTCTCTGTCTCTCTACATCAAATTGATGGTATTTTCACGATAGATATAAGAACTATCTTTCTCATGGATATGGAAGATAACTTGATTAACAGTCAAGGGAACATCAGAAAAAGAATGAAAAAGACGAGAAGAGTGGACAATAAGGAATACAAATATAGACAAAAAGGCTAGAAATCCTCTTTCTTTCTCTCTCTCTCATTCTCTCTTTATATGTGTCTCTCTTTCTCTCTTTCATTTTCTCGGTGTTTTCAATTTTTGTGTGCCCGAGAGAGATCGTAAACCGTATTCAATGTTTTCGCGACAAGCTGTCGGCAAAAGAAGGAAGGAAAAACGACAAAGGAGAAGTAGAAAAGTTGGCCGAGTTTCCCAAGCATATGGCGATATCGACTTCGTTCGTTCTTTCGTCGAGTGCGAAGAGAAAGAAAGAAAGAGAAAGGAAGAGAAAGAAAGAGAAGAGGAGAAAGAGAGAGAGAAAGAGACAAAGAAAGAAAAAGAGTGAGAGAAACATCGAAAGATTCTATTTACGTTTCCTCGCGACGAATAGGACGCGAAAGTCGTCAAGTTTACACGACGAACAGGACCCACGATTTTCTTATCTTTTCTAACGTACTACTCACGCTACGACTTTTCTGATTTCACTCTGTCAACTCTTACAAATGTGAGTTCTCAAAATAGAACAATCTGAAAATCACTGAAATCAAATCAAATCAAATAATAGTAACAACAACAATAACAATAACAATAATAATAATAATAATAATAATAATAATAATAATAATAGCAATAATAATGATGATGATGATGATGATGATAATGATGATGATGAGGGTGAGAATAATGATGGTGAAAATTCATATAAAATACAACAAAAAAAGTTACAGAACCATGAAAATATTCTTAATTAAAATGTTTCTTAGAGAAAATGTTCTTATAATACAAATATTCTATAATCAATTTTTTAATATTTATACTATTAATATTTTTTTTATTCATAATAATATTTTATTAATACGATTGATTATACAATTACGAAATGTAATATTTATTAATTTAATCAAATGAATTTCAAATAATCCAAAAAGTTTAACTAACTTTACAACATATTCAATCATCTACGAAACTTCTTGATATTGAAAAATCTTTTTCTCAATTTTAACGTTTCGTATGAAAATTTAAGTGTGTATATGTGCGTGAATCTATCTAAAACTTAATGAACTCCTTAGAATCATGTCAATAATAAAAATTAAAAAAGAAAGAGCAGATAAAAATACCCCATGTTCAAATTCCAATCAACAATACGATCAATTTGTTTCATATACCACCATATTAATACGTAAAACTTCAAAAGACGATAAGAAAGAGAAAGATAAAGAGAGATAAAAAGAGAGGAGAGAGAGAGAGACAGAGGAAAGGAAGAGAAAATCAAAGGTTCCACTTCACTCTTTCCTCATGGCATGCGATCATATGCTTCACCGAGTGGAAACCCACATCACGTCGAAATACCGGCAAATTACTCGTGCGTCCTTACACGAGCCATGCGTGTATGTACACACAAGTAAGTCAGAGAATACCTACTATGTACAATACATGTAAATATGTATATATATATGTATATATATATAACACATACATACATACGTATACATATGTCACAACATACTCGTCTATATCTGATAGGAACAGTGTGATGTACTTACTTTCACACGAGTTTCTCACTTCTCACGTTTAACACGTCTCTCTTAAAGCACGACTTCTTTTGAAGATTCAATCGAAGGAAATGGAGGAGGAATAGCTTGGAAGCGTTGGGAAGCCGCGAAAAGGTACAGCTGAGAGAATACCACCGATGCCAATAAGTTTCTCTATAGCTGTGTTAAACCGTTTCAGTGAGAAATAAACACGCACACGTATATATATATACACACATATATGTATGTAAGTACGTACGTATGTATATATTATACATAAAGAGAAAGAGATAGAGGAAGAGAAAGAGAAAGAGACAGAAAGAGAGAAATAGGTAGATAGAACAACGTCTTTCGTGCCAAGCCCAACTATTTTCTGTCGAAATAGTCTTGTGCCAGGCGGCAAGGAGAACGAAGAAGTGTGGAAGAGAGAAGGAGGTGGAGGAAGAGAAGGAGGAGGAAGAGAAAGAGAAGAAGGGAAGGAAGAAGAGGCGGGGAGAATAGCAAATCGTGGAAGTGAATGGCGAAGGGGAGCTTCGTGTCGTCCACCGGTGTAGCAATAAACTGGCTGAACGGTCAAAGCTTCTCAACTACTGTTCATTTTGGTAGGGGGTAATAGACTAGTAAGAAGGGGTGGAAGGAGCTGTTGATGGATGGGTGGAGGTGACAGCTTGGAAAAGAGAATGGTACGGGGGTGGAGAGTAGGAGGGAAGTAGTGGTAAAGAGAAAATGCAGAGAGAAAGAGAAAGATTGAAAAGAGAGAGAGAAAGAGAGAGAGAGAGAGAGAAATTCTTTTACTATTGGACCGAACACTTTCACAAAACGTTTTTGTCCCTTCTTTTATCGAAACGCGTGAGCAGATTAAGCCTCCTTGTTGATCTTTCTTCTTGTCCTGGATCAGGAAAATCAAAGAAAAGAAACGAGAAATGTCAACGTTCTTATTCTACTTTCTCGTTCTTCTTCTTCTTCTTTATTGTAATCCTAGAATAGCAAACTTTAATTAGTATTATTCTCTTTCTCTCTTTCTCTTTCTTTCTCTTTCTCTTCTTCTTTCTTTTATATAAGAAAGAAAAATGTCTTGGAAGAAAATAGAAATAGTTGGATAAGTTTACTAAAGTTAAAGTTAATTTCTATCTTTCTCTCTCTTTCTCTCTCCATCTATCTATCTATCTATCCATCTCTTTCTTTCTCCCGAATCAATTTGAATTTTTAATTAATAACCGCGTTTTCATTTTATACTTAATTATTGAACTAGCCACGAGTTATATAAGTTTTTCCTTGAGATGTCATTCCTACTGAAGAGGGCGAGGGAAGCAAACGAGGAGTTTCGACGAGAGCGTCTCTTACTAACTCTCTATGCAACTTTATCGTCCGAAATGGAATGTCCTCGAGAAGGATTCCCTCTCTCTCTTTCTCTCTCTCTCTCT
>NC_057695.1:5391275-5444696 GCF_014466175.1 Vespula pensylvanica
TTTCTCTGTCTTCATGTATCTATCCATCTCTCTAAGACGTTTCTCTCCCAAGAAATATTCCAAGACGCTTGACGTATGAAATACGTTCGAACAGATAGAGCTTCCCTTTTGAACTGTCAGCCAACAGGCAAGGGTGTATCTCAGCTTTGCTTAACCTTGAATTTCGACAGTAGAGAGAAACATACTTCCTAGGGAGAGGGAGGGACATATAACAATCATTTTACTTTCACCCATGTCATACTGTGATAGATCGATAATCATGATGATAATAAATAATATAACAAAAAGAGAAAGAGAGAGATTGTCAGATGAAGAAAAAGATTATAGAGACGAAGCGAGAAAACATTTTTCTTTCTCTTTCTCTTTCTCTCTATTTCTCTTTCTGTCTGTCTCTGTTTCTCTCTCTCTCTCTCTCTCTCTCTCTCTCTCTCTCTCTCCCTCTCTCTTTCTCTCTCTCATTTTTTATACCTATCTCGGTTCTTTGTTCATTTCATTGTTACACTTATATGTCATCTTGATTATAAATAAAACTCGTCTTCATTCGGATTATTCATGATTTTTGATTTATTCGAAATATTCTGTTTTCGCTCAATTTTCTCTATTTATCTTTCTTTTTTTACTTAAACTTTCTTCTTTCCCTTTTTCCATCTTTCATATAAATATGTATTTATCAAACGTCCGTTCATGCGAAGTAAACTATGTTCTCCATCTGTCTCTTTTCCGCGGATGCGTTCGTGCATGCACAGTGGTGGTTCTTGTTGACGGCGTGCAGATTCATTTCGTATTTATTAAATTTCATAAAGCATCTTCCGCAGACAACGGCTGCATTTTCCGTTTTCCCGTCTCAGAGGAACCGTCGACCGATGCAAGCGATGTTGCTTGAGTGTCGTGGGAAATGGAGAAAGCGTTGGCAAGATGAGATATATAGATCGAGTTTCCAGCAACTTTCTTCATCTTTCTCACTCTCTTTCTCTCTCTCTCTCTCTCTCTCTCTCTCTCTCTTTCTCTTTCTTTTTCTCTCTGTCTCTTAGTCCATCTCTATTTTCACGCATTCCACTTGCCGAAAGGGAGGTTGCACCGACCATGCAGGAAGGTTACGGTGTTGCTGTCCGTCGATCTGCTTTACATTTAAAAGCTCTCACAGTTTCCACATTCGTTTTATCTTCTCTTTTCACTTGCCACCGACTCTATATATCTATCTATCTATCCATCTATCTAGCTATCTATCTATCTCTCGTTTTCTATCTTTATCACCTATTGGAGGCCACCATACGAGAATTTGGCTTTCAAGCTTTACTTGCCAGCATGTTAAACTCTATATTTTCGCACGCACACCCACGCACAAGAGAAAAAAAAATAAATAAAATAAAAAAATGTGGGGAAAAAAAATATCACGATTGGACGATATTATTCTTTCTCCATCTTCATTTTTTTCTCTATTCTCTAGTCACGAATTCCTTCTTTTTTTTCTTTTTTTGTACTATGGACGAAAATTGTAGAACAACGATAGGAACTATATAGTTTTTTAATTTATTTTCTTTTTTTGTTTTTCTTGATGATCTTTAAAACACGCGCGTTTCCTTTTATCAACAATATGTTATTAGACAATTTATAACTTGAAAGAAATAAAATAACTTCGACTTTTACAGGGTAAATTTTTTAGAAAACTATATTTTATCTTGTCGAGGAAAAAATTCATACGTGGCAATTATAACAAAAAAATATTTATATATAACTGCAAATGATGTCTAATATAACCACACTATACAATACTGTGTCACTTAAATATAATTATACTCTACTAAGTATAAATTGTACTTAAAAAAAAAAAAAAGGAAAAAGCAAAAAGAGAATATCAAAAGATATTCAAAAAAAAGATTAACGATTAATATTTTACGAGCGATAAAAAGAAAAGAGAAAAAGAAAATAGAACCCAATAATAGAGTTCAACTTCTAAACTTGTAAATTGCATGGTATTATGAAAGATAAAATAGATACATTATTATTATAACAATTAGCAAATAAAATAAAACTCGCAACATGAAAGATATTTCGTTTTAAGTATCCCTTTCCTTCTCCCTCCATCCACATCTTTACCCCACCTATTCCCCATACCGACCTCTTTACTTCTACAAGCACAACTATCAGCAATTCAACCACGACCATCAGCACTCTTCATCCCTTTTCGTAGGGCGTGCAGAAGCTCGCGTTCTCACAAACTATGGCTCTGGGAAAGGGAAGGATTTGTACGCTTTTAGCGGTAATCCCCACCTTCCGTTCTCGCAACCAACCCCTCTTCCAACCCTCTCGCAACTCACTCTAACAGAATCGTTGTTCGAGCTTGGCGCGAGCGCGAAAGACACGCGCGAGTGAGAGCTACATCTATCTATCTACCTTTATATATATATATATATATATATATATATAATATATATATATCACTCACTCTCTCTCTCTCTCTCTCTCACTCTGTTCTGGAACTTGCGGGATTAGCAAAACCCTCGAATTAAATTTTAATTAAATCTACCCTGAGCGCCAGGGGAGAGCTTCCTCGTGGCTTAGCCACGATCGTTTCAACGGACGAAGCGCACAGTACTCGAGCGTTCTTAAGACGAGGCTCGATGAACATCCCACCCTTTTAATGGACCCATCGCGACACTCCCTTATAACCCCATTCCACTTTTTCTCGCCAACACCACCGGATTTAGAGTTGTCACTTTTATATTTTATTTTGTTTTCTTTTCCTTTGTTTTATTTTATTTTATTTTGTTTTATTTTATTTTTTTTCTTTCTTTCTCTACCCTTCCTTTCACGTTTTATTGACCCTTGTCGTTTAGCTTTATCTCCTTTTGTTCTTTCGTTTTATCGTTTCTTTTTTTTTTACTCGTTCTTTATGTCTTCTTTTTTTCTTTTTTCTTTCTTCTTTTTTTATCCTTTTTTAATCTTCATGCATTTATAATTATGAATAATGATACGATTGTATGAAAGAAATTGTAAGTAAATGTCTGTCTTCTCTTGCCATAGCCAGTCAACGTCACAATGGAGTTCGTACTATTTTTTCTCTGCTTTAATATTTTATTAACTTTTGTTATTGATCTCATGTCTTTTATTGCTTCTCTCTTTTTTTAATCTTTCATTAGTATTGTTCCTTCCTTTCTCTTATCTTTATGTCTCACATTTATAATTAGGAATAGAATTATTACGAAAAAGTGTGAAAAATAATTATTACAAGTTATTAATCATTAGAAGCATTTATATTTGTAATAAATATGAATATATGTATATGTAATATGTACTTTAAAAGTTATTAGAAGTAGGTATTATAAATTTGATCTTGGATGACTGTTGATTTTTATTGACTAATTATCATCACAATGAATCTTCGATTATATATCAAATATAAAATAAATTATTTCGATATCTTTATGATCTCTTGAAGAAAAATATTTTGTCGACGATATTATATCCGATTAAAGTCGTTAACGTTGGTGTAATTTATAAAATACTTATTTTATAGGTTCGTATTTAAAGGCAGTAAATTATATACGTAGATGTTAACAAGACGTAGTATCTTACTGAACTAAACTGAACTACAGCTTAGACCTTCGTCTCTGTTATAAACATAAACGAATGTTTACTAATTCTTATGATCCTTTATACAAACAACATGACCTTTAGACTGTAGTTTATACTCGAGTATACATAATACTAGACGTGTATTGCTGCCTATATTTACATAATGAATTCTAAGAAAAGTAACACATTGTAAATTTTGAAAATACGTATGTTAAATATATACATGTAATATAACAAACAATACAAGATTTTTATATTTGAAAATTAAAAATGATTAAAGATATCTATTAGAAAATATTTATAATTAAAAAAGAAACAAATAAATTACGTTTGAATGAAACAAAATCGACAATAAAGTAATCCATTCATTCTCCGACTATCTCGAATAAGTTTTATCGATTCTTTTATTGGGAAAAATAAAAAATTATTGTTCAAAATGTATTTCATTATTTAAAAATTCATTTCAACTTTTAATCACATGTGCTGATCGATAATTTATCGAAACTCTTCAAATCACTTCTCTGCAGAATAGAAAAAGAAAAGTAATGCTTCGAAATCAGATTTACATTTCTTCTTACTTTTCCTTCTCCTTCCTCTTTTCTTACTTACCTCTTCCCACCAATCTTACCTCGTCCAAATAACAACGAACCAAGTCGAAAGTTTCCCTCTCTATCATTGAAATTTAAATGTCGAGCGGCACGTTATCTGAAATATCCACCAGCCTGGAGGAAAATTCAAGGAGGCACATTCTCTCTCTCTCTCTCTCTCTCTCTCTCTCTCTCTCTCTCTCTATGTTTCTCTCTCTTTCTCTCTCACACACTGCTATGAAGAATTATGGCTTTCTATTAGCCCCGTCGCAACCTTCTCGTAGAATTTGCGAGTAGTTCGAAGAAGGATCGTATCGTTTTCCAAGGCTCTTAAATAGAAAATTTCTTGTGAATGATCTCACACTTTTTCTCAATAACAAACACAAAAAGAGAGAGAAAGAGAAAGAAAAAGAATGAAAAGAAAAGAAAAAGAAGAAGATGAGAAAAGAGAAAAGAATAGAGAGAAAGAAGAATTTATCAAAATTTTCATGTTTCATAACGTCTATCTCAGAAATACCTACCTATGTGGATAATACTTTTCTGCGAGGGAAAAAGAAAAGAGGAGAAAAGAAGAAAAAGAAAAGACAAGTAAAAATAGTCAGAATCGTAGAAGAGAGAAAGACAGACAGAGAGACGGAGAGAGAGAGAGAGAGAGAGAGAGAGAGAGAGAGAGAGAGAGAGAGAGTGAGAGAGAAAAAGAGGAAGAGAGAATCTCTATCTCCAGGAGAGATAAAAGAGATAAAAAGATAAAAGAGAAAAAAGAAAAAAGAAAAAAAAAGAGACAACAAAAAAAAGAACAGACGGAGAGACGGTGAACGATCCATTGTCATTAATCGCATCGTTGATCCCAGAATCGTTGCCGATCAAGTATTCTAGGTAACATAGAAGGGAGAAAGAAAAGTCTCTGATATCTCTGATGCGACGAAAAACGAGCATTGTGGGCTCGATACTATATAGGAATACAAGGGAACGACATGGACGACGATGACGACGTCGACGACGTCGACGACGATGCCGACGACGACGTTGAGCTCCTGATGAGCGGTATCCGCTTCCGCAACGTCGAACAAAGCTTCGTTCTCGTCGGAAACGACGCAACGCTATTACGTCGACGACTACGACGGCATTTGGTATAATCTTTCGAGAAACCCGTTTGCACCTTTTCGAAATGAGATCGAAATGTTCTGAAACGTAACCGTTTATAGCGACAACCAGAACTATCTTTTTTCTTTTTTTTATCTCTCTTTCTTTTTTCTTCTTTTTTTTTCTTTCTTTACGTTATCCAGCTTGACGATTAACACAAATCATTAAGGTGAAAATTCGTTGTAAAACTACCAACGTTCTTTTCTATTTTTTTTCTTCTTTTTCTTCTCGATTGACATATTCAGGTCAGATAACAATAAACGAAGACACTTGTTAATTGTCGAGAATAGATTTGAAGGATGTCTGACATTTAAAATAATCGGAACGATCGATTTTCTTATGTATCTAGGCATTATTCTTTATTCATTTTATGAAATTATATTGAAAAAAAGAAAAAGGAGAAGAAAGATCGAAGATTTTGAAAAAAAGAAAGATATTAGATATCTGTCATAAAGTTCATCGTGCTTGATTATATACATTAATTATTTATACAAGAACGAATCATTTATAAAGTCACGAAAGTCGTTGATATTAATGAAAATGATATTGTTTCGATAATTAAATGGCATATCAATTTTTTCATATCAGTTTTTATTAAAATATCTCGAGAAAGATATTCTTTCAAAAAATTTTCTTTTACTACCAACGGAGATTATATTATATAATAAATTAAACAAAAAAACAAATAAGTTGTATATTTTTTCTTAAATATATACATACATAAAATGAAAAAAGGAACAAATCAAAGACCAATCGTCTTATAAGAAAATCATAAAGTATTAATCAAATAAATTGTCTATAAAAAAAAAACGATATAAAAGTTTCTTTTATTTACGTTTACTCAAACGAAAATAACTAAACGAAAATAAATAAAAAATAAGATTTAATAAATGTTGATCCTTCAAGTATAAACAATACAACATATATTCCATATCCGTTCGGATATCAAGATTCGGTTCGAACAAAGAGAAAAGAGAAAGAGAAAATCTCGTTATATCGCAAAAGCCGCGAATCGAAAGATAAGTTTCACTCGCGTAAATTCGTTTCCAAACCGAGATAAGTATACCACGTACGCGCTCGTTTTCCTCGTTCGCACGGCTTTGCTCTACGACAGGAAGGAAAATCCTGCATCGTGGATTTACGGCACACAACGGGCAGTAGCAGTACCACCAGCAACAACAGCAACAGTAGTAGCAGCAGCATCAGCACCAGTAGCAGCACCAGTACCAGCAACAGCAATAGCAGCCATAGCAACCATAGCAGAGTTTAACACACCGACGAACCAGAAACGTCCTGCAGTGCGGTCGGTTTACAGTCACCGACAAAACGACGAAGAAAACGATGACTTCTTCTCTTTCTTCCACTTCTATTTCCCTTCTCTTTCTTCTTCTTATTCTTTGCCTCTTCTTCTACGTGACTCCATACCAGACGAGTCCTTTAAATCAGACCCGCTTGAAAGGATAAGCTCCTCCCGTTCGCCTTCATTCACCTCGTGCGATATTACGAACGACAGGAGAACTCGGAAATATCGTCCCGACTTCTCAAAGGACAAAGACTGGTCCTCAACTTTTATATCCATGACTACTATATTCTCTCTCTTTCTCTCTACCCTTCTCTCTTACTCTCTTTCTCCCTTTCTCTTTGTTTACTCGTGGAACTTACCTTTTTTACTCTTTTTTTCTCTTTTACGAACAATATTCTTTCAAATTCGTCTCAAGTTCGTACGGATTATAAAATATTTCATAAATTTTGTTAATACTTTACCGAATTACTTTTTAATTACTTTTTCTTTCTTTTTTTTCATGTTTCTTCTCGATTAATGCTGATTTAATTCTTTTCTCGTATTTATATCTCATACATATATTTATCTAGGTAATCTATCTAGAAATTTTCAAAATTCCTTCTCTACCAATTTGTTTTATTAATTATACTTAATGTCACATTAGCAGAAACTTCAAATTTGTAAATTAATATATAATACGAAAGACGAGTATAAAACGAGGCAGCATAGTTAAAAAAAAAAAAAGAGAGAGAGAGAGATAAAAACATGATTACAGGCTAAATTGGAATTGAAAATGTGAAGAAACAAATGGTTAAAAAAATTTCGAATCATTCTTATCGACAAAAGAAATTATTATCGCCAATTGTTAATAGAAAATAAAAATGTGTTAATTAATATATAATACGAAAGACGAATATGAAACAAGGTAACATAATTAAAAAAAAAAAAAATAGAAAACTAAAAAAAGAAAGGGAGAGAGAGAGAGAGAGAGAGAGAGAGAGAGAGAAACGATTACAGGCTATTTTGAGGATGTGCAAGGCGGAAGAAACGAGACTGCAGCAACCGAAAAACGTTTCCTGAAACTCGATTCCTTTTTTTTCCACGCGACAAACGCCCCGTTGAGTTGGCACGAGAAAAGGGTTGTAAGGGTATAAAGAGATCGGGTAGAAAGGATCGAAATGCCTCAGGCTGGTTTTGCCTTTGTTATCGCGATATCACCTGACGATCGTTTGCAATCATCATCCTGATCGTCATCGTCATTGTCGCCATATCCGGTTTTATAGCAAACCTTTTCAACCTGTCTTTTTCTCCGCCTTCTCACCAACTACAGCATCCCTATATGTACCATTTGCGATCCCTTTTCCTTTTTTCTTTCTTTTCCTTTTCTTTTTTCTTCTTCTTTTTTTTTATCCTCACCTATCGGAACAATTCGTTTCTCGCTTTCTCACAACGATTCTGATAATCGTTAGAACGAATCTTTCGGCCAAACAAGCAGGAAATATCTCGAGAAAGAAAGAATATCTCGTTAGTAGAATCCTCCTACATAATCTTTTTTTTTCATTTTCTCGATCTTTTTCTCGAAATCGTGGAGAAAATTGAAAATAAAATTTAAGAAAGAAAAGATATAAAAATAGAAAGAAAGAGGAAAAGAAGAGAAGGAACTGGTTATTCTTTCGTGTAAACACATGAAAAATATTAATAGTAATGAAAAAAATAACATTTCACGTGGGAAGTTCGATCCATCGAAGGAAAATTAAAATGAAGCTTAGATAAATCCGATCGTGAAATTAAATTGAGAGTAATGAAAGCGATGATATTAGATGAAGTAAAAAAGAAAGAGAAGAATATAAAAGAAGTCTCCCCTAACTCGTAAAATAGATTCAAACGATTCGACAGTGTTTCTCTAAATTGACAAAAATCAAACATTTCAACTTTACGATCGAAAAAATCTAAGATCGTGAAATATTAATAACTAAGTATAGTTTCTGATATTACCTATAACTTTTATCGAATATATCAATTGATTGATAAAATTAAAGCTTTTGGGAAAGTTGACTTTAATACTGTAGTAAATAACTTTTAAAATGATTGATAGAATCAATATAGAATCAAAAATAATAAGATTAATAGAATAATAAAAAAATTTTCTTAACTCTTTTATACAGAACATTTTTTTCATACGTAAACATCAAAGTGACTATTACAAAAAGGATATGATTCTTTTGTTCATTACATTCAATCTTTTATTAATGACAAAATTTATTTGCCTAATTTTCCTTTCTTTCTCTGTTTCTTCTCTTTTTTTTTAATATGACAAAGTAAATATAATTATTTTTTTCCGAAGTATAGCAAACTACGTGGCACTTTATTAATTGTGAAGTCTTATTTAATTTATTAGAAAAAAAAATAAAATAAAATAAAATAAAATAAACAAAAAAATTTGGTGCGATTACAAAGTTATGATTTTTTGCATCGGAACACTGTGCGATATTCCAGGATGTTGCAATCAGACGAAAGAAATCTGTTTATCGAAAGATTTTGATGAGACAAATAAGAACTTATAAAAAAAGAACTCTTTTGATACGTGAAAATGTCATTTACTTACATCAGATCTGAAATCATATAAAACAAAATTTCTTTTCGTGAACCAATAAAGTATGAATATCGTAGTTTGATGGATATCTCTATTAAATATTTATCAAATTTGACATCATCGATTGGTGAAAAGGGAGGTGAAAGGTGGAAAGAGACTAAGATTTACAAAACCTATTTTCGAGAATAATATCATATCAAATTGAAGATATTAACAAGCATTACTAATTGCGTTAAATTTTAATTGACAAGTTCTCGAGTAACTGTCCGCATAATTAATAAATACGTTAATTAGAAGTACGAATTTCCAAAATACTTTTCTCTCAAGTAGGATTTATATCATTGAAGTAATTTTCCATACGTCTTTTCTCTGTACAAGGACTATTTCGAACGTAGAAAGTCAAACTTCTCCAATTCACTTATCATTCGTAGTTAAGAGTGATGAGTAATCGATGAAGAGAAACGAGAAAATCAAATTTCAAGTTTAATAGATCTTCAAACTTATTCGATTCGTTTATGCCCTCTGGAATTGTTCCTGCTACTGCTACTACTACTGCTATTGCTGTTGCTGTTGAATGATTCGTTCCTCTTCAAAATATTTTTGCCTCTCTCTCTCTCTCTCTCTCTCTCTTTCTTTCTCTCTCTTTTTCTCTCTTTCTCTCTCCCTCCCTCTCCCTCCCTCCCTCTCCCTCCCTCCCTCTCTCTCTCTCTCTCTCTCTCTCTCTCTCTCTCTCTCTCTCTCTCTCTCTCTCTTTCTCTCTCATTCGTACTCGTTCACACTCTAATGAATAATATTAGCACAATTACTTCAAATATTATTCAATTTTTGTACTCATTTATTGGACATTATAAGTAATCATTCTATAGAATTTACGAAATAATTCTATCTCTCTCTCTTTATCCGATATCATATATATTAAATTTAAAAATAATTTATAAAATAATAATTGGACATTATAAATAGAATGTACGAGGTAATTCTCTCTTTATCTCTTTCTCTTTCTTATACGAAATAATATATAAATATAAATATATATATATATATATATATATACATATTATATTTAAAGATAATTTATAAACATGATTATGGACATTATACATAATCAGATTTTACAAAATAATTCTATCGTTTTCTTTCATTCAATATTATGCAAGTATCTACCATGCACACATATTATATATAACAAAACAATTAAGAAAATAAGCAGCATTTCTAACGTGATCACGAATCGATATATATATATATATATATATATATATATTGGCAACAAAACTTAGATGAAGGAAATGAAAGCTCCGTTATCCGATATCAGCAGTCGCAAGGCATAACTTTTTATTATGTTCGATAAGGGTAATTTAATCATAGTCACGCGCCTTTCGAAGGGCTTTCCATAACGTTTATTATAAGGAAACATTAGTCTCGTAGCCGGTCGACCTTAGCAAGGCAGAGTCTTGGGTCGTGATAAAGGGGGATGGTTAAGGGGTGAGAAGAGAAAAGGGTGTGGGAAGGGTAGTTCTCGACGTAGGTACAAAGTCCCGAAAGACGTAGAGGAAAGGATGAGGAAGAAGGTAAGTGTGAAGGCGAATTTCATGATCCTTTTGCGATGCCAAGCGTTCGCTCATAAATTATCGCCGATGAATTACGGAAAATATGTCGGAGAATTTCAGCATAGTTTAGAGTTACCCTAAAACTGCTCCGTCGTCTTAAGACGACGTCTCGATGGTAACATTGATCTATAGTTTGTGTCTGGCTTATATGTCCGTCGTTGAATAAATGGTGCTGTAACAAGAAATTAATAGAGTGAAAGAGAGCCGATAGTATATAGATAGTATATGTATATATGATAGTATAGTATATAAAAAAGAAAGATAGAAAGAGAGAGAGAGAGAGAGAGAGAGAGAGAGAGAGAGAGAGAGAAAGAATGGAGTTATCTCATCGAAGAAATGCTTTCCATTTGTTTAAACAAGAGAGATTGGTCGTCGAATTTTCACCGATGAAGAATACACCAAAGTAATTAGAACAAGATAGATCGAAGTGATGAATAGAACATGCTGGGTGGATGGAGGAGAAAGGGAGAGAATCAATTATGTTCCGACATAACGGGACGGGAATGAACCAGGAATACCATTGGAACGTATTAATCGTAGAGCAATTTCGTCGAACAATTGACGTATTATTACTTATCTGAAAAAGATTGATAAACAGTGCATAGAAATATGTCAATTATACGAACGTAAATATTAATATTTCACAATATTTTTTAATATCTTCTTTTCTCTTTTTTTTTTTCTTTTTTCTTTTAATTTTTTTTCCTTTCGCATAACAATTAATCTTTTTTATATCGCGATAAACTTATAAAAACATAGCAATTTAATTTGTCATATAACTCGATAGACTCGATCGAATCTTTCTTTTCTTTTTTTCATTCGTTTTTCTTTCTCTATAAAATAAAAAGAGAAGAAAAAGAAGTGTAAAAGGAAGATCGAAGTATTTATTTATCAACGAGGAAAAAACTAAAGGATGAAATTATAAAGAAAAAGAAATAGAGAAAGAAGACAAGGATAAAGATGAAGGTGAGAAAGAAAAAGAAGAAGAAGAAGAAGAAGAAGTAAAAGAAAAAGAAAGAAAGAAGAAAAAGAAGGAAGGCAGTTATTTATCGTAGTAGGGTCGAAAGAAGTGAAACGAGGCTACTTCGAAATAACGTTACTAAAAGATTAACCGATGGAGTCGAAGTGTATCGAGTATCGTAGATCGAACTATGGCTTGTTTATACGTAGAAGCTCTTCCAGTATCAGCCTCCGAAGAAGCAGCTTTACCCTTAGCTACGAACTTCTACCTTCGGGAATGGCGTAGGTACTCTTCTCGCGTTTCACGGAGGTTCTCAAAGACTGCCGGCACCATCGTGCCATAAATTCATGCACCCTTATACCCGAGCACCGTAAACTCGACCAATATTTTCTCTCGCCCTTCGCTATACGTTTGCTCGTCCCCTATCCCCTTCCCTCTCCTTTTTTCTTGAACGTGCCTTGTCCTTTCGTTTTCTCTCTTGCTCTCTTTCTCTTTTTCTTCATTTCTCTATTTCACTTTTTTCATCATTTCTTTTCTTTTTTCTTTTTACTTCTCTCGAAACTATCCTCGATGACGATCGATTAACTAACATGGATGAAGAAGAGACCAAGTATGCTTTTCTTTTCTTCTTTCTTTTTTCCTTTTCTTTGCTCATTTTTCTTTTCTTTTTTCTTTCTTTCTTTCTTTCTTTCTGTCTTTCTTCTTTTCTTCCTACCTTTCTTTCTTTACTTTCGATCGACGATTTTATTAACTTTCGGAGCTAAAGTCACGAGCCAGTTTCAACTTAGAAAAGACGTTTCTCTTCGTCGAATCGCTTTACTTTTTGATAGTAATGGATCTTATCCAACTCGAAAGAGAAAGGAAAGGAGAGAGGAAGAGAGAGAAAGAAAGGAAAAGAAGGAGACAGAGAGATAGAGAGAGAGAGAGAGAATCTAATTCGAAGTCGAATGGTATGCTCTGAATATTTGATCAGTCGGAATGTTTCCTTACCTTCGAACATACATGTATATAGTATACAAAGTACATCTTTCTTATGTGCTATGTATTTTTTTTCTGTTTTTTTTTTTATGTATTATATACTATATATGCTATATATGCCTATATATGCCTATACATGTATATAAACATAGAAAGAGAGAGAAAGAAAGAGAAAGAGAAACCTCAGAAGACTTTATATCTCATGCATGTTTCGTAAAATCTCGAAAGCAATAACTTTCGACTCGAACGACGAACGATTCTCATCTCCTTCCTACCGAAGTAAATTGAAAGTATAAATTACGAATAAGGGAGAAAACCCTTGAGCGAAGTATGATGCTCTCTCAAGGAATCAGGCAAAGCCGAAGCTAAAGAAGAAGAAGAAGAAGAAGAAGAAGAAGACGAAGAAGAAGAAGCCAACCGGTTATGTCAGAAGCGTGACGATCCTACCGATCAGTATCCTTCGGATTTGACCCTGCTAGATTCGTAGATTTTTCTTTTTACCCCTTGTAAGAAACGACCTTCCACTAAACCCAGACCCTATCCCTTACACCCTTGTACCTACATCCCGTGGTATACATATGTCTCTATATATTTACGCTTTATTCTGGACACGAGGCTTATATCCCTGAGTGGTGCAAAGATAGTTTGCTTCCTAGCCAACGTGTCTACCCTGAAAACATGAAATTCCAAAAAGAGAAGAAGAAAAAAAAAGAAGGAAAAAATAATAAGAAAGAAACAAAAAAAAAAGAAAGAAAGAAACGTCTATAACTTTTCTTTTCCCTGTTGGAAAAATATTCAGAAAAATCTTTTCTGGGTTTTCTTATTCTCTCTCTCTCTCTCTCTCTCTCTCTCTGTCTTTTTCGCGCACACATACATATACACACATATTTTCTTTCGTACATACCTACACATACGACGATATATTTTCACTGAGCGAGCTATATGTCTTTTCTGGAAGCTTCAAGAGTATTCCGAACACGGAGGCTTTCGCGGTAAGTGGAAATATTTTTAGCGAGATACCTGCAAGAGGCAAGTCGTCTCTCTCTCTCTCTCTCTCTCTCTCTCTCTCTCTTTCTTTCTTCTTTCTATCTATCTATCTATCTATCTCTCTCTCTCTCTCTCTCTCTTTCTTGTCTATAGGACACCAGACGAGCAACTCAGACGCTCTATAATCTCTCTCTCTCTCTCTCTCTCTCTCTCTCTCTCTCTCTCTCTCTCTCTCTCAGCTTCTTTCTCGCGTTAGACAAGACTCCATCTTTCTCTCAGACTAACTCTCCAAGAGAAAAGAGGAAACGTTTATTGTTATTATGCTTCCTAGTGATCGATATCCCTTGAGATAACTCTATCCTTGATCCTCTCTTCATCTATAACACAGTGCTTCTCAGAAAGTGATTTTTTTCTTTCTTTCTTTCTCTCACTCTTTCTTTTCTTTTTCTCTTTTTTTTTATTCTTCTGAACTCCTCGCTCCAGTTAGTTAACGATCACGAAATCGAAAATGATTTTCGTAATAATTACATTCATTTGTCTAAATATTGTACGTATATTATGTATATCGTGAATGTTTGATAAGTTTTCGCCAAGTTTTATTTCTAATATCCATATTATGAATCATTGTAGATTTTCTAATTATTTTATTACAAAAAAAAAAAATGACAGAATATTCTTGAATTAAAATAAGAAAAGATTTGAGAACGACCACAGATTCGTTGATTTTAACAATTTTTCATTAATTTTCCAAGAAATCCCGTTGCCTGTGGTAAGAGAATAATTAGCTTATTAGTTTGCGAAGAAGAGAAGGACAATCTTGATCTTTTTCTTTCATCTTTTTCCTTTTTTTTTTTTTGAACGGCTCGTCTCCAAGTCGGTCGAAACTTGGCCCATAAAGTGCCTTGAAGAAGAAAGTTTCCGTCGTAAAAGCCTTTCCTCGTAACTGGCTCTCGTTAAATGACCAATTACACGTAATTAACATATATATATATGAGTGTGTATGTATGTGTATGTATATGTATGGTGTGAGTATGTATGTATATATACTTATATACAGTGACCGTAAGAAAACTTCGAAATTATTCTTCGCGCAAAGACCACTTTTCTTCTTTTTCTTCTTTTTCTTCTTCTTCTTACTCTTTGTCATTTCTTCTCTATAAAAGTAAAGAAAAAAATTTGAAAAAAATTTTGTGAAAAAAATAAAGAAAAAACAAGACAACTGGTCATATAATTCACTCATTCGTTTAACGAAACGTTCGTCGAGTGAATCCTTATTTTATTCTCAATAGAAATAAAATAAAAAAGACCCAAAAATTAAAAAAGATTAGAACGAAATAAAAACAGGTCGATCTGATTTTAATATCGTTTGTTAAATAAGCTCATACTCATTCATATGTTTATATATATTTATATATACATACTTATATATATGGATTTGCTTATTCTCGATGAACAACCATGCCACGAGAAAATCCAACGTCAGATGTCTCCCAATTGCTTTTTAATGGACCGTTTAAACGAGCCTCTACAACGATTTCCCCGCTAATAGCCGTTAGAACAAAAAAAAAAAAATCCAAAAAGGTTCGCATTATCCTTCTGTATTCTCCTCATGGTACTGCTGTGTACGTATTTATGTACATATATATATATATGTACGTATGTTGTACGTCGACACCATTTCCACGATCTAATTTCACCCTGTAATTTTCAATTCTCTCGCAAAACCGTTCTCCCTTTCGTTCCGTAACGTAAAGTGTACGTTTACTGTTGCTTGAAAATTACGATTTTATCTAAGTATTTATCGTTCGTGTTAAAAAAGAAAAAAAAGAAAGAGAGAGAAGAAAAATATACAATAAACACTTATGGTCAAAAGCTTAACGCATTGAAAGATTAATAAAATAATATAGAAATTAATTTTATATATATATATATGTGTGTGTGTGTGTGTGTTTTTAGAATTAATAATTCTACAATAGATAGAAAATTACGATTTTATTCAATTATCATATTAATTTAGAACTTTGATTTAGAAAATCGAATATAAATTAGAATATTAAAAGTTTATTTAATTATTGATCGTCTGATTAAAACGATGGAGACATAATCTAATATAATGAAAATGATATACAAATAAAATATATATATATATAAAAATAATAGAAAAATTAATGATTCCACATCACTCAGAAAATCGATAATTAATTATATTTTATCTAATTATTAATCGTTCGATTAATACATAAAAACACGTAAACAAACACTAACAGTATAACAGTCTGAAATGACAAAAGAATGAAATAGTAAAGAAATTATTATTAAATGCTTTTACGTTGATCAATAAAACTAACTATTTTATTTAATTATTAATAATTCCTAATTAAGAAACTCGATAAGCACTCGTAATACAACTTAACGTAATAAAAAGAAGAACTGTATAAAAACGAAAAGTTCTGCAGTTGAAGTACAACGAAATTATGCAAGACCAGTAACAGTAATGATATAAGAGATAAATAAAAAGAAAGAGAGAAAGAGAGAGAAATGTTGGAAAGAGGAGGACGAAGTTGAAGCTTTGGCATGCCTAATTCGCGAATTACTCGTCCGCGTCGTTAATCCTTCTTAGGATGCAAAGGGCAGGCCCTATGGAAAGGGCCCCTCGAGAGTCATCTTCCATCCACTCCTTTTACCTCTCACCCTTTCTTGTTCGCGTCCCTATGCGGTTTTCTCACTCTACCACCAAGCTCAAGGAAATCTTTTCGTGTCGGTGATTCCACGAGAGTCCCAGACGCTCCAAGAATATTAAATTCCCGAACCGACGCATAAATTAAAAGATAGCGGTTTTCCACTCTGGCTGCGTATAAATTTCGTGAAATCCAAGATGGGACGAAAGGTGAGAGAAAGTGAGATATAGAGAGCGAGAGAAAGAGAGAAAGAGAGAGAGAGAGAGAGAAAGAGAATTATGGACTCACACGACAATGTATAATACATGCATAGACATGATAAAGTTCTTGAGAACTTATCTTTTTCTTTTTGTTCCTTTTTTTCTTTATTCTTCTCTTGTTTGTTTTCGTTTTTATCGAACATATTATTTACTAGCGTATATAAAATTACTTCGTGTTTATTAATACGACCTTAACGATTAATTATTGTTATTCGATAAATCTTACATTTAAGTAAGTTTACTTATCGCAAATAAAATTAAAATATATCCAAGTACATTATAAAACTAAGAATCCCATAAGACTATGTCAAGTATAAAATGATATCGTTCTATTTTCTATAATATTAGTTAATAAGTAAGAATTTTTACGAATTAATTTCGATATTACTTTCAAAGAAAGGAGAAGAAATAAAAAGAAATAAAACAGAAAAAAAGGAACTTAAAAACACCTTACATTTACAAATACATACGTACATACATCTTATCCGTAACTATCAGAAATATTTTTCGAACATTCAGGGATGATAGAATTCGCTCGAGGACATACACACTTTACAACAGATTTCTACGGCAACGACGACGTATTTATATTTGATCGTCCGATTGCACCCTACTCGCTATCGTCGTCGTCGTCGTCGTCGTCGTCGTCGTCGTCGTTGTCCGCAAATTTGTCCAGTCGCATCTCCTCCCTTTATTACACTCGTCCGTTCGTTCGTTCGCTCATTCGTTCTTCCACCATTGCGAGAACGTGGCGTGGAAAAAAGGGGGTGAGAAATCACGTTCGTGTCCGGTGGTCGATCGTTCGTTCGAGGAAAAAAAGTGGTCTCGTCTAGCCATAGTCGAACAAACGGGGAAACACCTCCTATGTGTTATGGCTGGCCACGACGATGGCGTTGCATTTGAATTCTCGGGTAATTCGAGTACGCTTTTCCCCTAACTTGTTTCTTTCCATTCTACATTTGAATCTCGTAACTTTTTTATACTTCGTCCATTTTATATCTTTATTCTCTATTTCTCTTTCTCTTTTTCTTACTCTTATTCTTTATCTCCTTTTTCTATTTTTGTATTTTTCTTAACTTCGTTTTTAACTAACAAAGAAGATAAATTTACCCACGAGACACGATATTTAATGTCAAAATATGTTCCTATAAAGCAAGATTATAATAATCATGCCTATTTGTATGATATATATGTAAGTACGCCTTTAACAATATGTGTTTGTCTTATTGTTAATATCGCTGCATGATGTATATAAATGGTATATGCATATGTGCGTATATGCGAGCGTGTTCGTTGTAAAATTTTCTTAATTACTAATAATACGAATTAATTTCGCAGAGACAAGAGTTTTTCAATCGAATGTATTTTAACGAAATATAAAAATACTTACTAATGTTTCTGCTCGCGCAGATTGATAGTATACGTATGTGTTAAATAATATAAATCTAAAAATAATTAAGTCGAATTAATTCTGATAATGTAAGCTAACGAATAAATTTTCATCTTTAAAACACGTTTATATAATCTAACGCGTAGATATTATCACCGTCTTGTCTGTACGAATGCCAGCGTAGAAATGAAGGACGCGTAAGCTGTGTTTAAGAATGTTTACACTATTATAAAGTATTTATCCTGTTATTCAAACAGATAGAGAAGGAAATAAAAACCACAATACTTTATACATATCCTAACACTATGTAAACAGTAAAGGACAACCATTCAAATTTATTTACATATACATACGTCTATAACGTATGATATAATCAACAAAAACGTCATCTTCGATTAGTCATCTTCAATTGAGATAATTTATCTTACATAAATGAATGACATGTGTATCCTTGATCAAAAAAAAAAGAGAGAGAGAGAGAGAGAGAGAGAGAGAGAGAGAGAGAGAAAAGAAAAGAAAAAGAAAAGAAAATAGACGAAGACTTCTCTGGATGAAAAATATTCGCAGAAAAATTTCTCATATTTCCTGGTTACGTTATAAAAACCCACAACGATATAATCTTCGGTTACATGTACATATACACCAGCTTGATACCATGGTTTGCTTCGTTAAGAAAAGAGAATAGCGTTCCAGCTAAAGACGCTAATTAAGCTAATTAATCCAATAGACTTTTCAAGGGTGTATCGTTTTTACTAAAAACTTCTTAGAAAGAGAACCTAAGAGAATTCTACCCTATCCAAATATCTCGACATTTCTTTTCATTCCAAGTGATTCCATCGAGACTCGAAGAACCTACATATTTTTTACATTTTAACGAATGGATTGTATGACTCAGTGGAGAGAATAAAAAAATAAAAAAATAAAAAAATTAAAGAAGGAACGAAAGAAAAGAAAGAGAAAAGCATTCTACGAATCAACAACAAAAATTTAAGACTCCTTTACGTTCACTCTCTTTCTCTTCCTCTCTCTCTCTCTCTCTCTCTTTCTCTTTTTCTCTTTCTCTTGTAATGAGAGAAATACGTACACGCATAAACAGAAATATACGATATGTTCACACGATGAGAAAAAGAAAGAGAGAAAAAGATAAGAGAAAGAGAGTACTTCTAAGATGAAACGAGGGATGAAACAGCTCGAGAAGAGAACCACGTGTACTATAGGGCTAGCTAAGCAAGTACGTAGAGGTACCTAGATACCTACCTACCTATCTACATACATACATACATACATACATACATACATACATGCATGCATACATAGGATGTACGTAACCACGATGTAAACCGTCTCACGAGGTGGATTTCTCGTAGAATAAATTATTTTCATTTGCATTTTTAAACAGGCTACGCCGGTCGAGAGCGTTTTTAATCCAGAAACAAGGCCATACTTCCAAGCTCACCTTCTATCTATCTCTCTTTCTCTTATTCTCTCTCTCTCTCTCTCTCTCTCTATCTGTCTCTCTCTTTCTCCCTCTCTTATGAAAAAGATGAGAGAAAGAGAGAGTGAGAAAACATCTCCGCGGGGCACGTAGAAAACGCGCGATCCTCGCTTTTCGCGAGACGCACCGATTTATCACCTACTCTGCTCTCCCTCAACACGAGCCAACTTATTTCTCGAGGCTCCTCCTTACCTCCTTATTCCCTTATCCTCTCCCTCCCTCTCCCTCTCTCTCTCTCTCTCTCTTTCATTTTTCCACTCCTTTATCGAGCATTTTCGAAGGGCTCTACATTTCCACCATAGCTTCCACTTTCCTCGAACCATCTTCCATTTTCATCGCTAACAGACTTATCCAACCTATCCCTCTCTCCCTTCCTCCCTCTCTTTCTCTCTTCTTCTCTTCCTCTTCCTCTTCCTCTTCCTCTTCCTTTCTCTTTCTCTCTTTCTCCTTCTTTCTCTTTCCTTCTCTTCGCTACCCCTCTAACTCTACTTGTGTTATCTCGTTCGCAAGAAATCTTGTTCGAGCTCCGACGAGATCATTCCAGGCGTCGTCGTGTTTCTACCCTCGACACGAATCCTTCGCCATTGTCGCCGAATTCGATCGTAAAATTTCATGCCTTTTTGACGCCACGACCCCTTCGTTTATACTTGTATTAAGTTAAGATTAACCCCTATGTTAACAGTGGCTGATGAGTTCACGAAAATGTTCATTCTTTTTTTTTGCATGAAGGAAATATGTTATAATGTTGATCATTTAAGTTTCTAATTTTATTAATCATCGATATTTTCTTTTTATCATTAATCGATCAATTAATTAATTTATTTATTTAAAAAGCTTCCTGTTTTAACTCGTATCACTTTATTTGCATCGTAACACTTTAACTCTGAAAAAATAATTTGATATAAATCGATACGTTTATCTGATACCTTTCGTTGAATTTATTATTATACTTATATTAATATATTATTATTTACTGTTCGCATTCGTACGTGCACGCGCTTCACATGGAATGCCATAAGAGGAGTATTTATAAATATTTTAAATAAAATCTGCGGAGATAAATGTCAGTCACGCGTGGCCCTCATTTCGTTTAACATGTTAATCAAAATAAATTTAATATTACGCACGTTCAACGATCAAATATTTCCCCAGTTGAGAAATTAAATATACATAATTAAAGTGATGGTCATTGATCTCTCTAGTTGTAAGAATAACTTTTATCATTACTTTCATTTGATACGAAGGAAAAGTAGTGGTAAAAGGATAATGGTACATAATTGTCAGTCAAAAAGAAATAAGAAGAATTAAAAGATTAAATAATTAAATAGATGATGACCGTCATTCTTGTCATCCAACTTTACCAACTGCTTCTTCTTCTCCTCAATGTTGTCCCATAATTTATAAACGAAAATGCACGTGTATGAAAGCGAAGGACACTCCATCCGTGTTTTCTGAGGACCCTCCATTACGTCGAGTTCACTCTCCGTCGTGAGAATAGCAAGTGTTACCATTGTACGTACGTCCGCCAGTAATGCTCGCTTATATTCAGAGTTATTAATTACGTCCGACAATGTGAAGTTTAGTCTTGCCTTGAAAACGATTTTACACCTTGTTTTTTAATATTTCTTTATCTCTCAGTTTCTTCTTCTTTTTTTCTTTTTTCTTGAGAAGCATTAAATATTATCGCGTTTAATACACTTATTCAAACAACGTATGTGTATTTTGTCTTTCTATTTGAACAGAAAGAGAGAGAGAGAGAGATACAAAAGATTAGATTACGTTAAATTAACCTCTATTTAATACAATTTCCTTTACTTTTTATTTCTCCATAAACATTATATAATGTAAAAAACTAAATTAATTAATTTTTTCGGTAAAAATATAAAATAAGATATATGATTTATATAGAATATTAAACAAAGTCAAAAAGAATATTGTATGATAATAAATCAAGAATAAATATTATTACTGCTTATACACACGCATACACACACACAGACAATTTGTGATTAGCACAGGTTTATTTTCGTATATGAACTAAATTAATTTCGTGACGAAAATATACAAAAAGAGAGAGAGAGAAAGAGAGAGAGAGAGGAAAAGAAAGAAAGAAAATAAAAAATGAACGAGTATTTTACATAAAAATTACGTACTATTACACAGGCTTAAATAAATAAAAACAATAATAAATGAATTGAGAGAGATTATAGTAAATAAAAAATACATAATGATATATAAAAATTAAGAAATGTAAACAGTTAATTTCGAATAAAATGCAAAAGTTAAAAAGAATGATGATCTTGTGAAACGTTCATGATATCCAAGTTAAAACGAGAAGACTAATAAGGTCAACCAGAATAAGAAGGAAAGATAGAAAAAGAAAGAGAAAGAGAAAGAGAGGAAAAGAAGAAAAGAGAAAAAGAGAAAAAGAGAGAAAAGTCTCCGCATATTTTCTGCGTTCCATGAACTTTTCACCGTAACGCGGGGTGGTTTTTTTCATCAGCGTTCTCTTGCTCTTGAGTGTTCGAGAACGTCGTTTGTATGAAAAGTAGATCATAACGTAGTGCACAGGCTTAAAAACCTTCCGCTGACCTACTCTTTCGCTGATATTCGAGTGCAGACCGGCTTTATGTTGTTTTCCATACGTTCGGCCGAAAAGAATGGACTTCACGACGACTACTGTACAAATGCACAATCATTCATTTTCACATTTCAATTGTAAATCCTCCTCCATCTTCTTCTTCTTTTTTTCTTTCTCTTCTTCTTCTTTTTTTTCTGATTTCTAAAAACCTCGAAAAGTTTTGTCTTTTCTTTTGGTCGATCGATAATAAATAAGAGCAAGAAAGAAAGAAAATCAATAAAAAGAAAAAAAAAAGAAAAAGAAGAAGGAAAAGGAATAGAAAACAGAAAAAAGAAAACGTCGGGAATGTCGCAGTAGCACACCAGTGGAAAAATTAAAGTGACTTTTATTATTTAAACATAAACGAATACGTTCGGTAATGAATAATTTGACGATTTTACCATCCGACCCTTTGATCCTTGAATTTGTCGACTTTCTTACCATCCAAGATGCAGTATCTTTGGATATAGCGAAGTCTCTTTCACTGTATCTCTCTTCCTCCCTCTCTTTCTCGCTATCTATCTTTTTTCTTTCTCAAACGAGAGACTTCCTCCTGTATCGTCTTAGCAACGACTCGTCTTATTTGTTCCATCTAGAAAGAGAGAAGGATCCTTCGCTTTTTCGTTCTTTCCTCGTTTCAACGACATGCACGACGACATTGCGTTTTCCCAGTCTTGGATCATCTCTAATTCACGTACTCTTTCTCTCTCTTTCTTTCTCTTTCTTTATCTATCTCCATCTCTGTCTCTACTTCTCTTAAAGGAAAGATAGTAAGTAGACATTTGGCCCAAAAAGAGAAATATATAGATCTGACTTGGAAATGCCGATAATATTTCGACCTACAAACTATCGTATTTGTATTTTACTCGAACTTTACGATTCATGTATAATATATATATATATATATATATATATATATATATATATATGTATGTATCCATATATATGTGTGTTTATACACACACATACACATACATATATGTATACATATATATATATAAAACTTGATTCGAATTTTTTATCCGACAGTAAAAATACATTCATAAATCTTTCAAATCTCCGTCAAGTTTCTTAAAGCTTTACGTATGAATTTTGTTGGAATATAGAACGTCTTATTTTAAATTGATAAATAAATTATTTAAAAAAAGCAAAATAGAAAAGAAAAGGGATCAAATTCAGGGATCTTAATTAATCAAAGAAGTATTTCAAAATTGTCATTCTAAATAATTTCCATCGAATATTATTATAGAAAAGCAAATGTAGACACTTGTAGTAAATCCGATAATCTCATATACATATATATATATATATATTTCACATACATATATATATATATATATATATATATATACATCCTATTTATATTATCAAAATTGATCAATTTACAAGACGTATATCCATTTCTTATAATACATAAAAAAGAAAAAGAAAAAAGCACTCGATTAATAACCTCCTTAATATTACAAATAGAAATTGAATTGTTTAATAATTCTAATAAAAACTTCTTCATTCAGGAATACCTATTCTATGCAATTTTAAAAGATATCCTAATATTTCCATTTTTAACTTCTAAAAGGAACAACTAATATCCGCGATAACAGTGTAAGAAAGAGTATTCAAACGAAAGAAAAATATTAGCTTTCCTCGAATATCACAACAAATACATCCGATTAGAAATTTTTCGAATGGTCGGATACAAGAAAGATAGAAAGAAAGAAAGAAAGAAAGAGAAAAAGAGAGAGATAAAGAGAGAAAGAAAAGTTCACGTGAAACCTGAGTGCTGGTATCGAGAGATGCAACTCTCAATGGCGACGGCTTATCCACATAGAAAGTGTGCAATATATAGCACCTCCTTGAACTACGGAAGGGTGGCTATGATGTTTGAACGCATTTGAATATCAGGAAATGAAGCCTCTTGTCCCAAGGGTGGCTTCGCTATGGGCATCGGGAGAAAGAAGAGAAAGAAGGAGAGAAAGAGAGAAAAAGAGAGAGAAAGAGAAAAAGAGAGAGAGAGAGAAAGAGAGAACAAATGGAAAAGAAGGAGCATGAAACGCCGCTGGAAACGAACGGCGTAGCTCTATTTGAATAATACTTTGCATTTAAATGCCGACCTCGATAAAAGAAACCGTCCTGTGCTACTTGAAATATCCTATTACGCGCTATTATCTTTTCTTTTTTTTCTTTACCTCCCACCCCTCACAACCCCTTCTCAATGTCTTCTCATCGGTCAATTCGCAGGACCCTCGTAGAATTCTCTTTTGTTTCACACAAAAAATCCTGACAATTCGAACCGAAATCAAACTAATATAAATGTGATATATCATTTGTAGCAATAGATTTATATTTGATCGGTAATGAATATTATACATAAGAAGAAGTGGTGTAATTAAATTCGATTATTATAATTATACCAGTTGCTACTTTTTCTCATTTTTCTTTATTTTTCTTTTCTTTTCTTTTTTTTTTTTCTTCTTTCTTCTTCTTCTTTTTCTTCTTCTTTTTAGATTAAGTTAATTCCAATCGATTAGAATAATTTTATAATATTAAATTATTCTAAGATTTCGTTGGATTATTCATATAAAATTAAGTGAACAAGTTTAGGTCGTCTTTACATAAGAATTATCTTCTCTATTTTCGTTAGATCGAACAGATTTCTAGAACGGATTTGTATAATTTGGTGAAAAAAAAAAGAAAAAAAAGAAAAGGAAGGGAAATAAAAAACGTTTCCATCGTTTCTCTCTCGTTTCTTAATATTTCCATTTTTTCCTCCTCTTTTCCTTCTTCTTTTTATGAGATAATAAATTTACCTCCATTCGGTTCGATCAGAATTAAAGTGAAACAAAAGTAATCAAAATGTCTTACAAAAGTTCTCTATTAATAATTATACAAAATAACAAACGAGAAATTCGTAATAAGAAATAGTCATTTCTTATTCATAATTTATTTTAAAACAAACTCGTGAAAACATTGACGAGAATATATATTAAACAAATATACATAAATATATTATTGAAGTATATACATTATAATTATTGAAAATTGATGCTATGTCTCCTGTTACAATAGAAAATATACGTACAAAATATAAATAAACAATTTCCATGTAGTTACGTCCAATAAAAAAAATCGAATAAAATCAAAATTGTGACAATTTTTTAGATTGCAGAAAAAGAGAAAAAAAAAGATATTCGATATTTGTTCGAAGCTGTAAACATCGATAAAACGATCCAAAAATACGAAATGTAATGAAACATTCATTATAGCAAAATAAAAATCGAAAAAGGACGATATAAAAATTATTTATTTCTCCAAAAAATGTTCCACATTAACGATTGAAAAAACGATCTACTCGATGAATTTTAAATTCTGCTACTTGTTGCATTAAAATATAAACAATCTTGCAAGACAATCGTAAACCACGAATCAACTATTTCACTTTTCCAAATAGAAATAGCAGTTCGTTTAATATAATACATTGGTTTGATAAGCCATCGCTTCTAATGTTGAACTCTTCTAAAAGACAATAGAATCCATGGTTAATTCGTGGATGGGAGTTCATTAAAACATATCTGACACTTACATAGTCAAAACTTTCTGCTTCTCTCCATGGTACATGAATTCTCGAGAATGACGAAAATCCTTTGGAAGAAGGAGTACATCAACTACAGGATGTTCCAACTGTAGTTATTTGAAAGTTCGATGATGAAGTAGTAGGAGAAACTAGTCTCGGTAAATTGCTCTAAGATGGGTAATGTGTGTATTATTTAAGACGACGCGAAAACTTTTGTTTCTGTGAGTTTCTCTACCGTTGTCGAGTGTGTCGTCAAAACGAGAGACAAAGATACAAAGATAAAAGGAATGATAATATTCTTTTTCTCTCTTTCTCTCTCTCTCTCTCTCTTTCTTCTTTTTCTTCTTCCTCTTCTTCTTCTTCTTCTTCTGTCTTTTCCTCTTCCTTTCTCTGTCCATCTTTACCATCACCATTTCTTTAATATTTTTCACCCACTAGAGAATTAGAGACAACGTATGAGAATCCGAGAAGAAAGTTTTAATCAAATTTCTTCGAAAGTAGGTCAACAATGTTCTTTCATAGTCGACGTTCTCGCATGACTTGTGTCACTCGACAAGTTAGAACCAACTTGTTGCTGTCACTCAATTTTCTCTAGATCGTATACGGACGTTTTTAATTTCGTTCTATTCGTTTGAAATAGAAAAAAGAGAGAGAGAGATATATATATATATATATAGAGAGAGAGAGAGTGTGTGTGTGAAGGAGGGAGATAGAAAAAAGAATCCAAGAAAACGGAAGTGATTTCCCATAGTTATGTCATCAGAAAGGATAAAAAGAGAAAGAGAGAGAGAAAGAAAACGATACTTTCCAACGAATTTCAATTAATTTCAGAGCAAACCACGTTAGTAACTTTAATGCGTTTGGTACCAAACGCCAATGCCATTTCCGGTAAGTGGACGATACTTTTCAGTGAACGTCCGGTAGAGGGCACTTGCGTTCAGCAGAATATTGGAAAGTTTTTAGAGTCGAACGGACGACTGAATTTTCATCGCTTCCTCGTTTCTGCAGAATAAAAAAGGAAAGAAGACGAACGGCATCGATTGCGTTCTCTCCTCCTATCGTATCCACCCATCGCTTCACTCGGCGTTTTCGTTCGTCTCGTTTAACGTTCAGCTCGATGTTTGGATCTCGGGCAAGCAGGAAAATGGATATGGGAGAGATCGAATAAAGTTTGTCGATCTAACCATGCAGATCACATTCCTTCGTTTATATCGGGATTTTATTTTTTTCCCTTCTCTTTACTTTACTTTTCTTTTCGTTTCTATTCTTTTCTTTGTCCTCGTTTTTCGTTCCCTTCCCTCTCGTAACATACATACGTAACTCCCTTCGAGATATAAATTAGGATCGGTAAACCAGCTCTAGATAATCCTGGACAATAATAGGAAGGTTCGATCGATTCAACATACGTACCTACATACGTACTGTGGTTACTTCGTGTGGAGAGTAACATAGAAATGGACGTAGAAACGTAGAGGAAGAATGACATAAAAGTTATATCACGGAAATACACATGAATTCTCACATAGAAAAACAGAAAATAGAAGTACGTAAGTATACTTATATATTGTATGTGTATATATATATATATATATATATATATATATATATATATATACTTACATGATCGTCAAGAACAGCAATATACGTATAGCCTATTTATGGCAAATCGAAATGCCTTCATCCTTTATCTTCCATTTCCTGCTATTTCCAAGAGAAACGATTTTTACGAAAGCCTAATCTCGAATGAAAAGATTTTCTCTTCGTGAGAAAGACTCTACTTCCAATGATGTGTAATTGGAAGCTTTTGCTTTGCCACTCACTCTCTCTCTCTCTCTCTCTCTCTCTCTCTCTCTCTCTTTCCCACTTACTTTTCCATCCTCGTCTGTTATTTGCTCGCTTGGAAATATTAGAGATTATTATGACCTATAAACGAGTTAGGATATCTTCTCAATGTATGTATACATCACATAGAAAAGAGATAAGACGAAAAGGAAATATTCTTTGTATTTCTGGGATAGATGTTTTCTTTTCCCTTGTTCAATTTGTCCTCTCTCTCTCTCTCTCTCTCTCTCTCTCTCTCTCTCTCTCTCTCTCTATCTCTATCTCTTCATCCATTACGAAATATATTTTCGATATCTGACAACGTTACAAATACAAATGTTTTAATAAAGCTAAAAAAGAAATCCATCTCGTTCCATTTGACATGGATTTATTTTTCGATCAAATAAAGGATAAGAGAAAAAAAGAGAAAGAAAGAGCATCGACCTGACTAACAATAAATATAGAATCTCAATTTGGATATTTATAATTGTTCAATCATCTTTCGTCAATTTGCTATCGTCAATTAAGTGACGTTTGCCAAATTTCTCGGTAAATTCTCTCATATATTCATAATCTAAATTTAACAGATCTATTTTTATCATTAATATAATATCTGTCAATATTATATATCAATTCAATTGAAGTTAAATATAGTACGACCATTCGACGAACTTTATCACATATAAAAGAAAAAACGAAAATAAATTACATAAAATAGTATTGTAGAACTTTGGTTCGGTAGATTTTATTTTTATCGACATATCGAAAAAAAAGGAACGAATAAAATATCTATAATCTAAATTTAATAGACCTCCTTTTATCATTAATATATACATATATATATAATGTCTATCAATATCATATACATTAATCAAATTAAATTGAAATTTAATAAAAATATTCGTGCCGAACATTTTTTTTTACAAATTTAAACGAGAAAAAGGAAGGAAAGAGAAAGGAAAAGGAACAAAAAAAAAAAAAGGAAACAAAATGCAACAAAGAAATTCTAGCTCTAGAATTTCTTTTCTTCGGCATTACATCTGAAAGATATTTGATTTTATTTTTATCAACATTTCGAAAAAGATCGACAATTCGTTCAGCCTCCCAATGGAAAAGAGGCGTCGTCTTTCGACAAGTATAAAAAGAAAAGGAAGAAGAAAAAGAAGCAGAAGAAGAAGAAGAGGAAGAGGAAAAGGAAAAGGAGGAAGAAAAAGAGGAAGATAAAATAAGAGAAAAAGAAAATGGTAAAGGAGGGTTGAGGAGGACGTCGTCAAGCCTACGAGAGAAACGAGTTTTCCCGATTGGACGCAGCTGTCGTATGTTACCAAAAGAGACTGACTGCAAGATTGCCAGAAGAAAGATCCACATGGATCTGTGTATAACTATATGTGTATATATGTCTGCCAAAGTGTAACAGTAGAAGTGCCAGAGAGAAGGTGCTTTATACATGTATATCCTATTGAATAGACAGTAAGGTTGGCTCCATCGGTAGCAGATGGTTTCTCTATTGACGTATACCTGGCTAAAGGACGCGCCATCCTCGCGAATTCGATTCCTATCTTTTTGCGTCCTTCCTTGGCACACCAATGATATTCCGATATCTCTTCCTTAAATTCGACAAGTTGAACAATCTTGAGGAATTCGAGGGTAGAGAAACGATCAAAGAATTTGAATTAGATACTATCAAGGTATAACTGCATATCAATGTATCAATGTATATATGTATATTTTTATTTATATTTATATAGATATTGTATGTATTTGAGTGTGTACACAAGTATATAGAAGGATCGAATAGTGTTACAAGTTATAGTCTTTTAAATTATTATTGATAATTATTTAGAAATATCTTATATATTATTATATATTATATATTATATATTATATATTATATATTATATATATTATATATTATTTTTATAAATAAATTATTTTCTACAAAATTTCTGATGTAAACAGAATAATGGTGTAAGCAAAGTAAATGCAGAGTTTTTATCACGAAAAAGAAATCTTATGAGTATTCGATCATTCAATTATATACATTATCGACTATTAGTAGATCTTTTATCCTTTATTTTAAATAAATAAAATAAAATTTATGCAAAAACTGAAGTAATATCATGATGATTACGACCTTATTATGAAAGAAAAGTTTACGAGTTACCGAGCTTCCGATCTCGTACATTAGCGATTAATATTAATAAATATTTTTTAAATAAACAAAATAAAATTTACATAAATATTTCATTATAATAATTAATAATTGTCAAATATAATTATAATAAAAATTTTAATCATTTCGTTATAATTATGTCCTTTTTACGAAAGAAAAGAAAAAAATCCAATTTTAAAAATTATTAACAAAATCGATTTTATTATAACAATATTATTGCAATATTTAAATAAATAAAGAATAAAAAACGCTTGAAAACGGCGTTGGTTTCAAGTCTCTACGACTTTTCGTTCGAAAGATATCGCCTTTGAAAGATTTCCATTCATAAATCGTTTAATACAGCTGTTCGTAGTAAGTAGTAGTAGTAGTAGTAAGCTAGCGTAAATTCTTGGAATTTATATAGGTCAGTGTGTCACCGAATTTTATGAATGAAATATAGGTCAGTGGGTCAATATAAACGTATTCGATTTAAATGAGAATATCTCTGGAATTAAAAATCGTAGAAACTTGAAACAACCACCATTTTAAAGGGCAGAATTTTCTCTATTTTTTAAATGTATTGTTGATAATTAATTAACAATTTGTTATAAACAATTTTTATAAATAAATTCTTACGAACTAGATCCATCTTATTTTGCAAAAAAAAAAGAAATTCACATCAGATTGCGATTGATTTATAAAATTATATAATTTAATAAACAATTAATAAACAAATTAAATTTTTTAACGAAATAAACAATTCTTTTGTATATTATATTTAGATGAGAATATCTTCGGAACTAAAAGTTGTAGAGACTTGAATCAACCACCATTATAAAGCGCTTAATTTTCTCTATTTTTTTCCAAGGTATTGTTAATAATTAATTAACAATTTGTTATAAACAATTTTCATGAACAAATTGTTACTAAATTCGTCTTATTTTGCCACACAAGAAAAATAAAATTCACATTCGATTGCAATTGATTTATAAAATTACATAAATTAGTAAATAATTAATAAACAAATTATTTTTTCACTAAAGAAACATTTTTTCTACATTATTAACAACCACGTCGTATTATCACGTGGGAATATCTCCGGAATTAAAAAACGTAGAGACCTGAAATACAAATACCTAAAATAAGCGCAGTGTAAGCATAAAGTGAACACAAAGTAAATGCAAAGTAAGTGCAGAATAATGATGCAGTATAAAAAAACTATAACAATATTACTACTACTCTTATTACATTTCAATTGCATCTCTGAACGATTATTTAGCAATATTTAAATCAAAATTTCTCCTAAACTAATAATTTTTCGACATACATGAATTAATACTTTTGTTTAAAAAGCACTTAGCTCCATCGATCGATGCAATTACATTAAAAAAAAAACAAAAAAAAAAAACAAAAAACAAAAATACATAATTTATCTTAATATATCCTTTATTACACTTTATCCACCTTTAGTCCACCTACAAATTACCATAGTACGGCATCCTCTTTACCGTACGACTACCGATCTCTTAACAGAACAAGGATATTTCAAGTGATCAAAGTAAATGCCATACCCTGTATACAGAGAGAGAAAAAGAGAGAGAAAGAGAGGAGAGGATAAGATAGCACGTGTTCGTCCAAAATATGAAGAGATGTTTAGGGATCCAAGAATATTCCCATTTCAATTCGAGTAATGGAGTCTGAAACATTCCTCTGGTGGTTGCTAGTGTCTATCTTGTGGCGTTTGGACTTTGCATTTTCTGTCTACTTGGTACTAGATAAATAGATGACTTTTGTTAAACTCAAGTGATATCTCTCTTTCTCTTTCTCTTTCTCTTTCTCTCTCTCTTTCTTTTTCTCTTTTTTCTCCATACCATCATCATTCATAATTCATCATAAAAAAAAGGAAAATGAAAAAGAAAAAAAGCATTAACAAACAAAATAACAAACAAATAGAAAGTTTAGAGTTGATTCGTCTTGCAAATATTATTCGAATTATCTATAGCCATAGAGTTTGCTATATGAATAGCTCGATAAACGTAATTTCGGGTGGACGTTAAACAAATATGTATAGGTAACTATTTGTTATTGGCGTACGAACTGCATCACGTGTGTCATGACAACGAAAACAGCCAGTAATTTTACGCAATCCTACCGACTAATTTATTATTCACGATTCATTGATGGAATCGTTGAAAAGAAAAATCAAAAAAAAATTTTTTTAAAATAAAATAAAAACAAAAGAAAAAACAAAGAAAAAAATAAATACAAATAAAAATAAAAAAAAAAGAAGAAAAAGAAGAAGAAGAAGAAGAGGGGCGTACGTGCAAAAATGGTTAAACAACGTGAGGAAAATTCATGAGACGGTTTAGAGAGGTATAGCTCGGTACATAATGTAACGTAATTAGAAAGAACGGACGTAACTTCGTTATCGCAACGATCCTTCGACGGCTCGACGAATTTCATTTTCCCGCGTAACCCGATGCCCTAGCATTTTATCCTGGTAACGTGCTACTAAAATGAAATTGCCAACGAGTAATAGTAGTAATTCGAGTTCGTTTTTCACGGCCGATGAACGACCTGTGTTACACATTCAACATTTTATTTATACGTAATAATTTAGGTCCAATTGTAAGTATTCGTTCGAACATGTAATTGTCGAATATGTTATTCCGTTATATTGAATAATGGTTGGTGATTGTGTATGTTAATACTACCGGCCACACGTGTTCTCCATTACATATAATTAATAGCGATATCAATTTATATCTTAAAAAAAAAGGTGTCACTGCAATTTTTATAGACTTGGAAAAAAGAAAGAAATATTGTAAATATTTATATATGCTAACAGATGGTAATGTCAGTTTTTATATAAATCTGTGTTACTGAAATTTTTATAGACTTTTAAAAAAGAAAGCAATATTGTTATTTATATATGTTAACAGATAGTAATGTCAGTTGGTATATAAATCTACGTTACTGCAATTTTGATAGACTTTTAAAGCGAAATAAAAGAGAACGTTGTAAGTGATATTGTAATTGTGAAATCTTTTAGTTTAATTATTGATTATTTAATTAATTACAAATAATATCATAAACGAACCCGTTGTATTTATAATTTTTAATATGAGATAATTTCATTCATCGTCGTTTTAAACGAACAACAATAAATAAATTTAATACGTTTTTAACATACTTTGATTCACTTCGCAACTTTGTTTTTACAGGCGAAAGAATTAACTTCCATCAAAAAAAAAAAAAAAAAAAAAAAAAAAAGAAAAAGAAAAAAGAGGAAGAAAAAAATATCGATGGCCCCTTTTATTTCGAAAAAAAATTTTCATCCGTATTTCTATATCAAACCCTTTCGAATGAAACATTTTTTTCAATTACAAAAAATAATCGAGATATTCATGCTTCCAATTTTACGTAGCTCGTTCGTAATACATATGATACATATATATTGTATATATACATATATATATATATATATATATATATATATATATGTAGATATATCCATGTTTAATTTAGCCTAATCTATATTTCTCTCCCTCTCTCTCTCTCTCTCTTTCTCTCTCCCTCTCTCTTTCTCTCTTCGTCGACACTTTCTGCCAACGTCAATTATATTTGAAAATGCGCGTCGAAGGGGATCGACAAAAATCCAGTTTCCAAATTTGCATGAAACTTTCATCCGGTCCATTCAGTTCGTTGGTGGATCGCAAAAGTTTTAGCGATTACATCCCAGATTGAAATGCTGTTTGGAAAAGCGATGTACGAACGATTCAGTGCAAACACGAAAGCCGAGTGGGACGAACCGCCGACCACTCAAATAAACCCTCTGCGCGTTTCGTCGGAAATAAAACGACCAGGCCAAGAGTTTTATCGCCTGTGTTTACCTCCTCGTAATTGCGCTATCGTACGCCGTTCATAATGGAGATATCGAGTGAGAGAAAAAACAATCGTGTATCTTCGATCACACTCCTCCGATCATTTCCAAATACCATTTTTGTTATATTCAAATAAGAAAGAGAGAAAAAAAAAGATGGAAAGAAGATAGTATATCTGTCAGTCAGTCTAGAGAAAATAAAAGAAAATGAATATTATGGTCACGTGCATCGTTATAAAGAAATCGTATTACCTTTCCAGTCTCGACTATTTTATGTTTTATTCCAATTTTCTTTGTTAAGTGAGTCCTTTAAAAGCAGTCGGATTTTCTAGAAAAAAGGGTCTATATATGTGTGTGTGTAGTAGTAGTACATACTACAAATATACACACATATATGCTCTGGTATTACTTGACAAAATATTTACCGCAATCCAATATTTTTTCTTCTTCTTCTCTTTCTTTCTCTTTCTCTTTGCATACAAACGGATGTTAAAATATGAAAGGACACGTTATCGAACCAAACTCTAGTGCAGGGATTCCCAAACTTTTTTACTAGCGGAATGCTCAGAAAATTTTTCAAATATATATATATATATATATATATATATATATATATATATATATAAAATTTAGTCGTTCCAATAATTCCTAACAGACCTTTGCGGAACCACTGAATTTTTTGGTCGAATTCCAGAATTCGATTCGACGAACACACACATTGGGAAGCGTTGCTCTAATGCAGGAAAAGTTTATTATCAATGGATTTGCACATCGGATTTTATTTATAAACGTTCATCGTAATGCTCATGATCAAGGAATGAGCGAACGAGTGGTATCGATTTCATCGTGGTCACAAATGGCCAGATTTCCTAGACTTAACAAATATTTGTCAGGATTACCGACACACTCACGAACTTGTCAAACTTTCGTTAGGTCTGATCGTTCACGGTTTTCTGTTAATTGGAAAGTAATTAAATGACAATTTGTACATATAGGATTTTGGATGATAGGTATCGTTCATTGATATGTTATAACGTATAGAGAAGGACGACGAACTTCACTTTACGCCGTGGACGAAACACGGGACAAACGAACGTTTCAATTTTGCAAGCTCCATCTAAATTCCATCTGCGATGGCTCTGAATATTTCAAACGATGCTGCGGCGTATTCGAATTGCGTTTTGCCGTGTGCTACATGTCACGATATCGTAGCCTTCGTTCAGAGCTTTTTCTTCTATTCTAACAGAAATCATTCGACAGAGATCAATTCGACATTGCATTTTTATCTTGGTTCAAACTGTCGCGTATGTTTTTAGGGAAAAACAAAAAAGAAAGAAAGAAAAGAAGATATAAATTAAGAAATTTAATATATTTTAACATTTTTAATATGTTGCAACGTACGTGCAATCATTTCTTTATATTTTTACCTTCCGTTAAATTTCGTCAACAGAATATTTGCGTATTTTAACATATTCGCTTAATAACAGATGTAATATTATCTTTTCTTTTTTTGCTTTTTTTTTGGATACAAAGTGAATTCTCAATTAAAATTCTCTACTGTAATAACTTGACAGGTTTAAAATAACTTATAACGTGAAAAAGGAAAAAGAAAACGAAAAGAGAAAAAAGAAATAACGAAAAAGGAAAAAAGACACACATTAGCAAGGACGATTAAAAATCTCTGGATTATCCTTCTCGAGGACGTCGACCAGCTTAATAATCCTCGACGACGAGATCGACGTTAGTAATCTCACCTTTCTTCTTTATTTTTTAATAGCACAGTATTAGACCTTGAAAGCGACCGATGCAAATTTTCGCACGCTCCGGTTTTCGAGTAATCCCTTTTCGTGGGATCGTCGAGCTTGAGCGTTGTTCCGAAAAAAATAAAAAGAAGTGGGAGAGAGGGAGCAAGAGAAAGAGAAAGAGAGAGAGAGAGAGAAAGAGAGAAATGAATCTACTTTACACGAAAGATAACGATATCAAAATTATGGAACATTGACTCGATAATGAAAAAAAGACAAAAAAGAAAGAATTCTATACATTAAACGTCATTTTTTTATAATATACAAACTATTATCAAATCGTAAATATTAATTCTATCAATAATATCGTCCAATCGTAATAATATATATATATATATATATATATATATTTTTTTTTTATTTGAAAAAAGGAAAAATAAAAGAAAAAGAAAATGTTTTTTTATACATTTTTTGAGATACACGGATCATTTTTGTAAGTAACTGTAGACACATTTACTACTAACGCGTATAAAAACGAACATACACGAGAGAAGAATTCGAAACGAGCTGTAAGCGAAGAAGAGAGCTTGCTTCCTCGCTCGCACGTTAGTTTAATGCCCTATAAATCGTACCGCAAAGTGCTGGTCCAGCTAACAGATACAACGACATGGCACGTGCGATACCAGAACTCCTACGTTTATGTGTCTATATATGTATCTGTTTGCGAACGTTTGCGAAAATGTAGATAGGAAACAACCAAACGAGAAAGAGAGAGTGATAGAGAAAGCTGGCTTAATGATGATAATAATAATAATAATAATAATAATGATAATAATAATAATAATAATAATAATAATAATAATAATAGTAATAATAATAACAGTGATAATAATAATAATAATAATAACAATAGTAATAATAAGAGTAATAATAATATGAAGATGAATATCGAATATTAATAAAAATAACGCGAAATATCATTGTCTTATTTTGTACGATACAAAAATGATCAATTCGATTGCAAATAAAAAAAACCATCGACACTATTATTAATTTGCTAAGAATAATTTCAAGGTCGAATAGGTTTAATAATACGTCGAACGACACATAAAACAAATAAACTTAAAAAGATTCATCATTGTGTTCTTATCTATTGTTTTCAATTCTAATAGTTTATGAGTCATCCTGCATAATCTTCCTTTATCATGCCACATTAATACGATACATTATCTTGTTGAATATCAATGACGTGCATAGAAATGGAATATATTAGAATTACTGCGAGATCTTTTATACTTGAACGATACTTCAAAGAGAACTAATCTTGAAAAACTTATTTTATTTTTCTTTTCCTTTCGTTTCTTTGATTCTCTGTTATTTTTTGTTTATTAATCTCCACGTTTATGTTATTTCTTTTTCTTTTTTCTCTTATGATCTTTCCACAAATAAAATAAAATACATACACACACACACACACACACACACACACACATATATATGTTTCAATTAGAGTTTATATTTCAAAATATAAATTATAAATCTTCGAAATCGATTAATTTTAAGATTTACTACGCATTATCAAACATACATACATATCACAAATTTTATAAAAAAAAAAAAAAAGAAAAAAAGAAGAAAAAGAAAAATCATCCTAATCATATTCATCCTTATTACACGTTAAAATACTTTTTTATAAATAATACAAAGCAAAAACTCGATCCTAAAGAAAAAACATTCCTAGTAAAAAATCTCATACTACTTCTATATTCGACTTAATAGTAATTGAATATGAAATATGATTCAATGAATGATTCCTTTACGTAACGACTTTTAATAGAAATATATGAACGTACACACACGTGAAATATGATTCTATTAATGATTCTCTTACGTAATGTATCTAAGAAGCGATAGACAGGACAAACCCACGTGAAATATAGGTGTAATGTGAATGCACGTGCACTTATGCGTCTGCATGTTCGTTTGTACTTACAAGTACATCTTGGATACACGCATCGTATCCTACGTAATTAATCCCGCGTGAGACTCGACGGACGTGCCGGACTAATTACCCGCCACTCGCTCGACCGCCTCTTATATGTATACATGTCTGCACACGCATACACGCAAACACGCATATACACCAACCACGTATCCACCTACACACATACACACATTCATCTATATACTAGAATTTCTAGAACGCGCGTATAACACATAAACGCGTATACGCACGTACGCACGATTCCAACCGCAGCTTTTCTCCGCGATGTAAATTTCTCCGTAACTAAATTATTCTAACCAAGTTGGATAGATATAGAAGGTAGTTATCAACGATTTATTAAAGGAAGTAGTTTAAAATAATATACTTTAACTTTAAACGAACACTGCTATCTTGAATTTATACGATTTTCCATTTCGTTATCCACTCGTTCAATCTTACGTTATTTCGTTCTGAATCTAAACGAAAAGATTTTTCTTTCTTTTTTTTTTTATATTTCTTTATTTGATAAAAATTAAAAGAGTAAAGTTGTATTGTGTTTACGTACGTGTATCTACGGAAAATAAAAATCTTCGTTATTTAGTTAAAGACGTAAATGATTTAAAAATAACATCCGACAATTGTGATGATATGATTGTTAGATGATATAACAAGAATTACGAAATGATAGAGATTAATAAAAGACACGTGACTCTCTAACACGAAAATTCTATTAATACTAATTTATATAAATCTTTGTTATTTCATAATAATCTTAATGAAGAAGAAAGAATAATTCAAATACAATTGATTAAATGATAGAAAGTTTAATGATAAAAATGAAAGAAATAAAATAGACGTGACAATTTAATTATCTTCAATCGAAGAAGGTAGCTTTTAAAAAATGAAAACAAAGTAATTTTCATCTATTTTCAATCTAAATAATTAAGCTAAAATTAGATTTTATATATATATATATATATATATATATATATATATATGGAGATATCCATCAGGATTATTCTATTACTATGAATTAATCATTTGACCACGATGAAAATTTCTTAAATATTTAATCATCTTAATTACAGATCATCAGAATTATAGATCCGATTTCAAAAGATTCCGATGAATCTTTAAACATAATCTAAATAATACATAATAAGCTTATAGAGAAAGAGAAACTTCTCTCGATCACTCTATTATTATGAATGAACAATTTAATCGCGATTACAATTTCTTAAATATTTAATCATCTCGGTCATCAGAATCACAGATTTCACTTCAAAAGATTTCGATGAAACTTTTAACAAAATCCAAATAATACGAAATTACTTTAAAGACAGACTTTTTGATAACTCTGTTATCATCTCAATTTAATCTCGAATAAAAGTTTCGAAATTTCAAATTTCTAATCATCTTTCTAGTCATTCTAGTCATCAGCATTACATATTTCATTTCAAAATATTCCAATGGATCTTTTAACATGTCCCATGAGCTCTTTCAGACCGCGAGTAGTACCACAGTGGAACGGCGTGGCTGTTCGTTCGATTAGCGTCAACGAAGAAAAACGAGAATTAGCTCTTTCTCTTTCTCTCTCTCTCTCTCTCTCTCTCTCTCTCTCTCTCTCTTTCTGTCCCTCTCTCTTTCTCTCCGGTTAAAGCTCGTGATCGAAGCTCTATGGCCGAAGAGAGAATTGATAGCACGGCGAGACCTCGATCGAGGGACGAATTCGAAATAGATACGTCGCGTCCGAAAGATTTAATCCCGTTAAGAAGCATCAGTTTCGGGTTCGGGGGACGTAATCGAACGAATGAACGAACGAACGAACGAACGAACGAACGAACGAGAGAAAGAGAAAAATAGAGATCGGAACGAATGCGTTTTCCTCGCTCCAACTGCTCCAAAGAGTTAGATCGAACGTTCGGAAAAGAATCGCCGAAAAAAAAAACTCAATTTCCATGATGCCTTTCCTTTTGATCTCATAAATACGATGCACATGAGAGAGTAAAACATCGAAAATAAACTATTAAAATTGGTTTTCATACGTAGTGATAACAAATATATGCACGTATACGTGTTTCTTTTTATGTAAAGATTTTTTCTTTTTTTTCTAATTCTCATACACAAATTAACTAGTCTAATGGTTTATTAGTAACCCTTTATATACTATATATTAACGATAAAAATACTATCGGCAGGGTATTAACTTTTATATGTATCATTTAAAACTATACTTTCGTATTTTCAAGATTAAGAACAATCAATTACATTTAAAATACATAAGAAAGTATTATAATATTGTAACATAACTTTTAATATAATAAATAACAATGAAAACTTTAATACACACTTTCTCATATATTTAAAATATATATACATATATGTTTTGTTTGAAAATGATTAAGTTACGTTTAAAATTAAATTCCATTCAAAACGTCAGATCTAAATCTTCGAACTTATAAAACTGCACAAGCAATAAATGATTTATTAAAATATTACATTCTGCCAACGATAACATACGTTAAATAATATATATATTCAAGTTAATATTTACGAATATATCGAAATGCTTTCAGTTACGTAGATCGAAATGGTTCCAATACATATAGCAAGAGTTCAAACATTCGTCGTGAAAATTTGGCGAGAGATTTGGCCCGTCTCTTTTATTTATATTTGGAAATCGTCAGGAACGATCCCGTCGCCGTCGTCGTTCTCGTTCTCGTTCTCGTTGTTGTTGTCGTTGTCGTTGTCGTTGTCGTCTCTATTGACATCGTACCGACTGAATATCATATCGATAACGCGAACGTTTTCGCAGTGAGTGTGTCCGAAAAAAAGAAAACAAAAAAATATACAAGCATGATAACAGTTAGAAGCGATACTGCGGAAGATGGTTTATGTAAAGAGAAAGAGAACGAAAATCGAGAATCGCAAAAGAGAACGGATTGTACACGGTTGACTTTGAGCTTCAGTGAACCGTGTAACATTCGTACAAGCTCACTTCTATCTGTAGTTTAAAATCATGGATTTTATTGAAATCTTCTTCGTTTCTTTCCTTATATAAACTCTAACGGACATTTTTATTCGCAAGAGATAAATTTCAACGTTTTCTTTTCTACCCAACATTTTCGGGTAGAACAGTGAGAAAGAAAGATAGAAATAGATATATAGATGGATGAATAGATAGACAGATAGATAGATCAATAGATAGATAAATAGTTATGTAGGAATGGTTAGAAAGAGAAAGAGAATAAGAGAGAGAGAGAGAGAGAGAGAGAGAGAAATTATTGCTACCAATATGAAAAAGCTAGAAGTTATAGCTGATAAACCGAACGTATGTATGCCGAGAAATCCTACGAAAACTGAACTTCATTCAAGGATTTACGATTTTAACCGTGGTATACCACCTGATACTTTTTCTACTAGAAAATCATTCATTCATTCATTCATTCATTCATTCTTTCTTTCTTTCTTTCTTCTACAATCTTTTTCAGTTTCACTCGTAAACTTTCGAGAGAATGATTATTTTTCAGTTTTCATGAATATTCACTTTGTTTTTCTTTCATTTCAATGTTTTCTAAAAATTCTACTATTTCCTTCGAAATTTTCATTTTACGTATCTAATAGAAAACATAACATAGAGATTTAACATTTCTATTTTTTCGTATTAAGTTTCATCTGTTTTAGAAAAAGAAAAAAAAAACAAGAAAAATTTCAAACAAATAATTTCTAATCTAAATTGATAAGAAAAACATCGTACATTGTACGTTCATCAATCAATATTGTTACTGAATTCGAATAATTTTGTTTTCGATATGCTACAAAAGTATCTGAAATATAATAAACATTTCGAAAACGAATAATAAGATATTACATAAAACACATTATATATAGATTTTCGTTTGATTGTTGTCTATACCTACAAAACGATTATGCCTAAAATAAGTCTTCATTGATAAAAAAAAAAGCACATAATTAATAAAACGACGTAGTGTTATAATTAATTTCAATTAGTTTAGTTAAAACGTCCTATATATAAACGTCCTTATATATATATATATATATATATATATATATATATATATACATATATAATTGCAATGGAATTATCCAGAGTTTTGAAATCGCGACAAACCCCATGTCTGTATTAATAAACTGCCAACGTCAAAGCTTTAGAAGCCATAGAAGCATTCCCCGTAAAATTGGAACGCGTCGAGGATCGGTCTACATCGATTTTCATATTCTCGTAAGCTCGTGTCCAAGTCCGTTAATATTTTTTTCTTTCTAAACGACGAGAAGACGTAAGACAAGAGAGAAAGGTGTACGATACTATTTTCTTCGATACTCTTCGAAGAAGATTTCCCTTGGCGTAGAACGGCAGTCAATAATAGCCCAATCGATTTCATGTCAGCAGAAGAACCTTTCTCTTTTCTACCAATCTTATCTTATCATATTATATAAAAATAAGAAAATAAAAAAAAAAAAAAGAAAAAGAAGAGAGGAAAGCAAATTGATGTTTTTTTTCTATTAAAAATATACGTACATATTTGAAAAAGTAAATGGAAAGTAGTAGAAGTAATAAAAGAAATAAAATATAGATGATTTAGACAATTTGGAATAAAAATATGAGACGAACGGATTTTACAAATTTTCTTCTAAATTGGAGATTAATTAGCTCGACATTTTAGTATTTTCTTATAATCTCATTAACGAAATATATTACTTCGTATATATCTTTGAAAATATATAAAATTAGTGATATTCATATCGAAATATATTAACGACAAATTAATCTCTTATAATTCAGTTTATTTCGTATTTATAAAAACGATTATATTATGCGAAACTTATGTCAAGTATCTGTCCTTAATAAAACTCTATTTTACAAACGTTGAACGAATAATTAACGTTTCGACGAAATAACGAAATAATACTTAAAATATCTATAAATATATATATGTGTGTGTGCGTGTGTGTGTGTGTGTGTGTATACATACATACTGTTCGAAGAAAGAGCTGGAAAGAAGTCCCACGGGATGGCGAAGGAACAGGAAGATTATTCTGGAAATCCATCCCATATACACAGTCTTGATACTCCCATAATCCTTATTATTCGACTCTTACAATATTCTTTGACACAGTGGTAAAATTCTCGTATTTAGAATTTATATTAAGAACAAAACAAAAAGAAAATAAGAATATCGTTTCCTTATGTTAATAATTAATTCTTCGTTATTCGAAACTGTACTAATGGTTTATACATTTGCTCTTGATACACTTTATTCCACCACTATCGTTAACCGATCTAATCAATATGCGTTACTTTCTCCGCAAATAGCTTTCGATAAAACCGAAAAATACGTACGAAAGAAGACATTTCCTTTGATTTTATTAACCAAACTCGTATGCCTTCCACAGGACTTCTCTTTTCAATTTTCAAGTAATACTACGTGGTACTTACGAAGACTTCCTTCTGCGATGACGACTCGTGTTATACTGAAAGTCCTCTATACGTATCTTGTTATTCTTCTCCCATACGTATCTTGAAAACAAAGAAGCCAAATACAAACCATTCGTACGTTATACCCTTACCAAAAGAAAAGTAAACAAAAAAGATCTGAACGAAGATTACTCATTATTTTCTATTGAGAAGCTCGATGTTAAATAACCTTACAGAAGGTTAAATTAATATACGACTTTAAAAACATGTAAATATTACGATATCTAATTACTCATATTTTGAAAGAAAAATAAACAAAAAAGATTTAAGTCGTCTATTGAAATAGAATCTTTAATTCTTCTAAGAATTTCAATGTTAAATGACGTCATGAAAGATTTACATATGTATATGTTGGAAAAAGAAAAATTTTTGTTTAATTTATTCCTTATTTATGATTTTAATATTATAATTTCACAATTTAATATTACAATGTCACAGAAAAAAAAATTTTTGTAAGTCCAATGGGACGATATACATATGTTATCACCTTTCACGTTTTAAGACCTAATATTTGATCTTACATTGGTAGATTTTAATATTTTTTATAAATACTTCTCTGGAAAACTAATCTTTCTGATTTATACTATAATACTTTGGCCGTCAACCGTCAATATATGTATGTACATCATCTAAAAATATTCAATATAGTCATACATTTATGGAATACACTATACAATATATTGAGTTGATTCATAAATAAGTGTTGTAAGTAAAGAGGTTTATTACAATAAAACAACTCTTATTTATGAATCAATTCAAAAATTATGCAAAATGTTAATGCTAAGAATTCTACATATAAAATATCGTATTTGTGCGTGCGTGCATGCGCGCGTGTGTTAGATCGATTCATAAATGACTATATTTATAATATAATTTATTATATAATAAATATGTAGATACATACATATATATATATATATGTAACGATTAAATTAGAATATAATGAATTTATTTATGAATCAATTTAATGATAAATAAAATACTATGTTGAATATATCAAAGTATTTTTAATTATATTATTCACGTATGTAACCTCTGTCTCATAAAAATGTGTTAACGATATCTTAAAAAATTGATAATTAGTAAGACAGAGATTGTAATAATCTAAAAGCATACACATATACGCATATTTTCTGCATCACATGTTCGCTAAATTTTCTTTTTTTTTTTTTTTCTTTTATCAAATTCGTTCGTGTCATAGTAGAAAACGGAGTCTTATGATATTAATGCTACGTACGTAAAACAGTTTAGTCTACAAAACGCCAAGAGAAACATTACATCATCGCTTCGCTCGTGCTGCCCTAGTTCCCTAATGCTGAAATAGAAAATGTATGATTCATAATGAGGCATAAGCTTAAGATAAAAACATACTTTAACATAAAGAACTCTAATAGATCATACTCGTAAAATGTTGATGTTGAAAAATTGTTAGAAAGTATATCGAGAAGATAGTAAATCTATAATTGCTAATAACGAAAGATAATGATCCTATTGTCAATTAGAAACGTTATTAATAATTTACATTTCGCGTTCGATACGTATAAAATTTGTTGTTGCTTTTTTTTGTCTTTCTTTTTCTTTCACAAATAAATTGATATTTTTATAGAGAAGATATCTCGCAGACATGCTCTTGTGGGAGATTCTATATGAAATATATTTACATATATGTTGGTAACCATATCTACTTACACACACACACACACACATATATATATATATATACAAATATATACATATGTATATACATATGTCGGATCGATTGAAGAAACGTCAGCGACTTGAAGTGCAACGCGTCTAAGTCGTTAAAGTGTTTCTCCTATCTGTTGCAGATGCAACCTCTTAGAGTGCAACTGCAATGCGTACGATGTCGTAGGAATGCAAACACGTTGCATCTACGAATCTACGAAGGTTTGGGCATTGGCAATTTTCACAAGTACGAATGTTGCTAGACGTTACTACGAAGTATGGTTAACTTCCAAGAGAACGCTTTACAGTTACCTTCCTATCTTCCTGCCACTTGCTACCATAAGCTTTTGCATACTGAACTTGTTGTCACGATTCGACTACAATTCGAATGCCGAACTTTTCGAATTGTTCAGTTTCACGAAGTTTCTGAAAGTTGCAATGAAGATTACAAAATGGAACAATTAACTATACATGTTTGATGTTGTTAAATCCTTCGAATATATGAATTAATGAATGAAAAAGGAGTCGATTACATGCGTTTGTATGAGCAAGAGAAAGTGTTATTAAAAAATGTTTAAATATTACGATTATTAAACAATCATTTCAATGTGTATAATAGTATTTTCTTAAATTATCTTAATAAATATTATGGGAAAAAATTAAGTATGAATGTACGAATAAATATTTATAATGCCTATATGAATAAATGAATAACTAAATAAGAAATTGTTCACGAACGTATTAAGAATTTTTAAATGTCACAATTATTAAATAATCATTGCAACTCATATATCATTCTTCTCATAAATAATCTTAGTAAAGATTAAAGAATATAAAAATTAAGTATAAAAGTATGAATAAATATTTAAGAAATATAAATGGACGGGATGAATAAAGTATTAAAATAAAGTAAAAAATTGTCCCAAAATATTATCAATATTTCCAAAGGATTATTAAGTAATCATGACAAACAAATTTTTTAAATAACGAACGAATTAATGATCTAATAAGTAAAGTTTTCAAATATATTAGAAATTATTTCAATAATTTTAACGAAAACTTTTCTTACGATTTAATAAAATAATTATAAGAATGTCTACATCATGCTTTTCTATAGATAATCTTATAGTTATCGTCAATGTGTAATAGTTTTAAATCAAATAGAAAATCATTTCTCGTTTATTCACATAGGAATTAGTAATCGACGACATAACACGTGGGACTAGTGTCCCGAGTATCGGAATCGATCGAGTTGTGTGTCTACCGCATACGGTATGCAAATAATCTAGAAATTGAATACGCGTATTTCTGGCGTGCAAAGATAACGCTACAAAAGCGGAAACTTTTGTCTGGCGAGTTTATCATAGAACTAAAAAGAGAAAGAGAGAAAAAGAGAGAGAGAGAGATCTACATATTTTTCTCCCCCTTCTATTTTTTCCTTTGTTTTTAGGTCATGTATACGTAACGATACATACCTATATATATATATACATATATATATATATATATACATATTTACATATATACATAGGTATATATACGTGTGTATACGTTCTAGACACAGTCGTATGTATAGCGTTTAAACGAGAAAACCATAAAAGAAAAAATTTTTTTTCTCACCGCTATGGAAAATCGAAGAAAAATTCAAAACGATTCAGTCCTTTTAATAAACGGAGAAACAGGGAAAAACTATCGGTAGAAGCTTGTCACGAAAAGAAGAAAAAAGGAAAGAAAACCAGACAGACAGAGAAGGAGAGAGAGAGAGAGAGAAAGAGAGAGAGAAAGAGAGAGAGAGAGAGAGGAAGAATGAGGATGGGAGATGAAAAAAGAAGGAAAAAGAATATGGAAGAAACCAGAGCAAAACAGAAAAGCTTATGAAAAATAAAGTAATACGGAAACTGAGAAAGACAGATAGCAAGAAAAAAGGAAGGAGAAAAAAGAAAGGAAAAAGGAAAAAAGAAAAGGAAAATGAATATAGATATAAACATTTACATTGCAGAAAAAGGGTGTCTTGAGAGGGAATAGAAAATAATAATCTCTTCGTTCTTTGAACGAAGTCATAGCCAACATACGTTAGTATCGAATTATTCTATCGATCGATTTACGAAGCTACAAGGAAAAATCCGATAAGCTACTTATAAACGGAAATATTGAAGAATTCAAAGATGATAGAATTTCTTTTTTTCTTCCCTTTGCTTTTTACTTTTTCTTTTCCAAAGCTTTAAAGTAACATTAGCGTTGACTCAAATTCTTTAGTCAAAGTCTTCAATCTAGAAAATTATTTAAGAACAGATGGAATATATTTTCAAATAATCTCGATGCATAACAGAAAAAGAAATGATAAAAAAAGAAGATTACAATGATTTGTAATTGTAAAATGTTCATCGCCATTAAATCTAAAATATAGAAATTCAAATGACGATCTAAATTTTCCATATAACAAATAATAATAAAAATCCCAATATATATATATAACAATTATAACAACGATATCCCACGATGATTTGCGATTGGAAATATTCATATCCAATATTAAAACGGAGAAATTCGAATAACCTAAATTTCCTACAATAAATAATAATGAGGATTATAACTTTATATGGAACAAGATAAAAAATAATTACGAAAATACTTCGAACGATCTTCGATAAGTAATAAAAAATAAAAAAAAATAAAAAAAAAATAATTTGTATATGAAAAATATTCGTGTCTAATGTTAAAATGGAGGTATTCAAGTGACCTAAATACTCTCCAATTACGACTGTTTCATTAACAAACACAGTGTTTCTATCTTCGTCTCTCTCTCCCTCTCTTTCTCTTTCGCTCTCTCTCTCTCTATCTTTCTCTTTGTCTCTTATATATATATATATACACACACACACACACACACACACACACACACACACACACACACACACATGGTATCTATTTCCTGATAATTACCGGTAAATTTGTAATACGTGATACAGACGTGACACCTGGGCATCGCGTGCACGTCCTAGCAACGTTCTGGTTTGTCAAATGGCAAGAGAATTTGTGGGAGAACGAAGCCGTTGGAACCACGAAACAGGAACAGGATTGGACACATCCGAAACTGTGGTTACACAGCTGTGTGACAAAGTAATCGCTTTTTGTTAGCACGAAACCAAACGAGACGATACAAAACCTTATCGTGTTTACGTTAGTATTGTAAGAAATAAAAACGGTGTCTCATAGCAAATAAATCCCTCCCCATATCCTCCCTCTTTCACCCCACCCAACCACACCTACTTTTTTCTAATCTCCTATTTTACATATCTTATTCTAGTTATCTCTATTATAAAAGCAATAGCTTCGTTTCGTTTATTTAAAAAAAAAAATTATATAACGTGAATTGTATAACACAACTACTTATTACATTATAATGTATTATAGTTATATGATACGATATAATTATATAACGATCTTATTATCGTTATATTGAAATTAAAAGTTACATTGTTAAGATTGATAATTGATTTTATAAAAAAGGGAGAAAAGGAAGTTAAATAAAAATGAATTATTACAAAAAATTATCTTTTCTTCTTATCTAATGTATTTAAACGTTCATGTATAGGGAGTGTTATATTTCAATATATATTATATGTAATACAAAAATCTAGATTTTCATTTGAAAAAACAAAAAAGAAAACGAAAAGAATAACTTGATTTAACAATTTTCTTTTACTAATTTACTCACTCGAAAACAATGGTTTGTAACAAAATAATGTGCTTCTTTAAACAAACAACTGTTCTACGAACATTTTTCTCACGGTTTCAATTCCCCGTACGATATTATGCCGATCTCATATAAAATACAATTTTATTACGATGTTCGAATGAAACATAAATACAAAAAAAAAAAATCATATAAATGATACACATATGTACTGACATATATTGTAATTTCAACAAAACTTTTTCCAAATTACTAAACGAAAAGAAATTTTCCAATGGAAACATATACGTATGAAATAAAATAATATCGCCATATGTGACATATATTAACGTAATTACAACTATCATAACATAAATTATTAAATAATATTATGAAAAGAAAAATCTAAAGATTTTAAACTGCTCAAAGAAAATTATCATATAACTGAAAAAATCCAATCGTGTTGGGATCAAAATCAGATCTTATAAATAGTTTAACGATAAAATATAACAATACGTTTTACGTTCCGCTTTGCTTTAAGGTAAGATTAGATTGAATTTACGACTTCTAGCACCATTCGCCGTGCTAATATTCGGCAAAGATAACGCGTCACGTTACAACATTTCAAACGTTTCTTCGTCGTAACTCGATCGCTTATCGCACATTGGAACGGATTCTCTCTTTCTCTCTTTCTCTCTCTCTCTCTCTCCCCCTTTCTAACACAAACATATACACGTATAAAATCAGCAAGGTGCCGAAGTTTCTGTGTAACATTCAACGAGAAAACGCATAGGGATTAATACCTGTTCGATCGTAATGTTTGTCCTCATCTGCATTTGCATTCCGAATTCTCTCTCTTTCTCTCTCTCTCTCTCTCTCTTTCTCTCTCTCTCTCTCTCTCTCTCTCTCTCTTTCTCCCTTTCTCTTTCTGTCCCTGCAGATTCGATAACGGTTTAATTCGTGCAAACAGGATGACTATAGTAGGATTTAGTAGCATGATAAAACAAATGTGTATGTATATATTACCTATGAGCATATACATTCACTTCTATAAACCTTCCATCATATCGTTTATTCATCAATGTTTACGCGAATAAATGTATCTTCCATCGTAAAGAGGAAAGAAAAAAGGAAAGGAGGGGAAAGGAAAAAAAAGAAAAACAAAAAAAGAAAAAAGTAGTGATAAACAAAGAAAGGAAGACGTTGCATTTAATATATCGATATAATTATATTACAAAAAAAAAAAAAAATAAATAAATACAAACGACGAGATCGAAATTATGCTACGTTTCATTTTACCGGTATATACTTCGAGATCTTTCTTATAATTATTATATTATATTATGTTGTATTATATTATATTATATATTAATCATCGTAGTAATCAAGTATTATTTCGATTTATTAGTTCTCAATATTCAATGATACTTTTGTGACATATTTCATTTCATTCAATAACTTCTGTAAGGGACATTTGTTACGGCTATACCAATCCGATAATATAGAATACGTATTGATCTTCCTTTCAGTATGAAGAAACTTGCAGAGATTGCAAGCGACCTTAACTGCAGAATCTTCTATTCGATAACGGGTCTTCCATCGAAAATATTGTCGATATTCTTTCGGATTCGTTTTAAGTCGTTTTAAATAGACGGCTAATTCTTTTGGACTGTCAAAGTCTAATGCGTTGATGTAAGAATCTTTTGGTGCGAATCGACTATAATTGGCTCCTCCGTAAACGATCGGCAATATGTTGTATCTGTGAAATAAGAGAGAACAAGAAAGAAAGAGAGAGAAAGAGAAAGAGAGAAAGAGATAGAGAGGGAGAAAGAATGACAGTATAAGTTAATGAATGAATGCAAATCGATGCGACATGTTAAAAACATTGTAAATGTTGTAAAATAATATAATTAACAGTCTTATTGTTTTTTCTTTTTTTCTATATTACAATATATAAATATATATATTAAAATATGAAATATAATAAATTGTGATAACGATTAATTATTATTTATGCGTATATAAGGCTAATTAAAGTTATTACTTATCCAACGAAAAAGAAGAGAAAAAAAGAAGAAATAAGTTTTCAATTATTCATTATGTTACCTCAATGGTTTGTAAAGCTTCTCCGTGACGTAATCCTGACACAATGAATTTTCAAAAGAGAGATAAAAGAAATATTGTGGCTCGAATAAATCCTTGAAACAATCACGTGAATATGGACAAGTCCGATAATCACCACATTGTCCATAAATATCGACGCTAATGTATTTTGATAATTCTTGAACGTATTCCCAACGCCCACTTTTAGCTGGACAATTACTAACCAACCAAGCTATTTCCTTACTTTTATTTGCAATCGCATCGTCTATGAAAGAAAAGATGAAAAAAAAAAAAATCGAGTCAAATTTCGAGAATTAAATAAATCATTGATAGATACGTATATATTGAGTTTAATAAACATGTAAATATATAGTATATAATATAAAATAAAATAATATAAAATAAATATAATGTATAATATAAAATGAATTAATTATTTAATTTATTTTATGATCTTCTTTCTTTTTATTTCCCTTCTAATTATATTCATAATAAATGCATTTATCATTTTATTAAGAGACCGTGTTTAAGTAATTTCATTACTTTTTTTTTTTGATCAAAATTGAATGGCTTTGTAGATACTCAGCTTTCCACGTAAACAAACAAATAAATTCTTCGTGGTATATTAAAAAGGAAATATGTATATATTAGAAAAGAAACAAAATATATATATATTATGTATATGTATATAATATAATAGTGTATAAAATTCAAATACCTTTTAAGTGATATGTAGAAGACAATTTGTTACTCTTATCATCATTATCAGGAATATTCCAAAAGACATCAGTAGAAGGCGCAACGATCTTATTAGTTTTTAAATCACGAACAAATCCATAAGGCCATACAATTTCACTATCCAATCGATAAGTCATAGTATCATTAAAATAATTCTCGAAAAAGACATTTTCGATTGGTCTATTCTGTGGACTTTCCAAATTAACAAAAATGTAATGTTGCTTAATATTTCTTTCATCGGGCAAATCCTGTCTCTCTAACTCGACACCATGAAACAGTATAGCATCAAAATTTTCAACGTTAGTGTAAAATCTATCGTAAGTGGCGTAACACTTATTTATTCGACAATTTTTAAAGATATCACCATCACCGAAATAAAAGTTCTTGTTGCCGAACATTCCATTCCAAAAGAGGATCTTCTTGAACATCTTATGGTCTTTCAATCGTTGCGGTATCATTTTATGATTTGATTTAAAATTGAGAACGTTCTTGAATCTCAGATCGAAGTAAAACGCGAACATATAAAGACAACAAATGGAAATGAAAAGTATTATTAAACCGAACTTCCCATAGAACCATGTCATTTCGCTCGATTATGAATATTTCCTTTTCGAATTTTTCTTACGACGAAAGAATTGTTTTTTCTTCTCTCTTCTCTTCTTCGTCTTTAGTTAAGATTTTTAATGTATTCGTGGAATGATCGAGGATAAATACGAAATTTCCTTATAATCCAGAAATAATGACTAATATATTTTCTCTCACGCGCACGAATGTTTATTTTTCTTCCTTCCGATAATTTTTTTTTTCTTTTCATTTCTTCAATATATCATATATGTGTACACACACACACACACATATATATATATATATATATATATATATATTTATCGTTGACGTTAATAGTTCAACGAAAACTTTGAACACCACTTTATTTTCTTGAAATATATTCTCGGGTTTCCACCAAAATCGAAATTAATTCGGATGTGGCACTTGTTTGTGATGGAAGATGCGACTTGACGATTTCGATTAATCATAAACCATGTCTTACATACGTATATTCTGTATACAAATGGTACGATAGATTAGATTAAATAGAAGTTGCTGTTATTGAAATATAGACAGCTATTTTAATATAATTATATTCAAAAACCAAATTTTTAAACTGTTAACACAAATCGAGTTTGTTTACGATTCTATACTAATGGGTTTGGATGTTCAATACATTTGAGGAATTTAACTATTTACAGAAAATATCTAAAATTAAATGGAACAATCGGGCAATCGGTAAGATTAATGTTTGTTGAATGTTAAGAGAAACTAACAAATTTAATAACATGGAATAGGCTTACGTTCATAGATTTAAAAAGCTTTTGTTTCTTTCTTTCTTTTTTTTTTCTTTTTAAGAATAAATATAATATTCAAACTTTATATACATACATTGCAATAATCGATAATTATTTTAAGATAATTATTTTTCTCGTTCATTTTCTATTATTAAGCCAGATAATTTATCAATAGGAAAAGCAGCTTTAATAAAAAACAGCAAAGTAATTCGTCGTACGGAGTAGATAATAAAAACAAGCTCGGTCGGTTGATATTCGGTTTTGTTTTACATACATTTCGTGCGAAAATAACTTTCTGATGATAAAGCACACAAAGAGAAAGAGAAAGAGAGAGAGAGAGAGAGAGAGAGAGAGAGAGAGAGAGACAAATAAATGTAAAAGGAAAAAAGATAAAGAAATAAATATAAAAGGAAAATAATGAGAGAAAAAAAAGAAAGGAAGAGAGATATATGAAAAAGCCCGACATAGATAACATTTATCTAGGTACATGCATATAATCGACTATTTAATAGCGTATTATTAAAAAAATATTACTGAAATATTATGCAAAATGTAATACGATGTAGCTGATTAGAAATTACCATTTCAAAGCTCGATCGTTTAATATCGAGCAAATACGATGAGCGAGAGAATTTTCGTCGGGTAGGATTTATATCGTAATCGGATAAAAGAGAGAGAGAGAGAGAGAGAGAGAGAGAGAGAGAGAGAGAGAGAAAGGGTGAAAGAGAAGGAGAGAGAGAGAGAGAGAAAGAGGGGGAGGGAGAGAGGGAGGAAACGAGAAGAGAGTGATTACGTTAATTAATTAAGCCTTTCGTGAGATAATTAAAACGAAGAGTGATCCAATCGCGAGAAATTTTGCGATCAACGATGAAACGATGCATGGGAAGAACTCTCTCAGGTTTCATCGATAAAACTATGAAAATCGCGTGTTAATGATTTTCTTTTTCAATTACATATATATGGTTTTAATAACGTGCTGGTATATACATATTCGATATGTCGAACGATAACGATTATCGTTAGAAAGAGAGAATCGGGAAATCGTTAGATTAAATAAAAAAAAAA
>NC_057695.1:5444796-5482296 GCF_014466175.1 Vespula pensylvanica
AAAAAAAAAAACAGAAAATGAAACGCTTCGATCAGCATTTATAATAGGAGAAAAAATATGAAAAAAAAGAAGATAAACTGTTGGAAAAAAAGAGAAAAAGAAAAAGAAAGAAAGAAAGAAAGAAAGAAAGAGTTTTTTAAATCAATAACAAACTTTTGTACCAGCCTGTATAATAATAATGTAACAGCATGACACAACACGAAGAAGTAGGCGATGACGACACGATGATGAATCTTCTAGTTGAAATATCCATTTCGTAGGAATACATTTCTGTACTTGTTTCATTATATCGATCGAACGCTATTATATTATTTTGTTTTCACGTTGTAACGTCGTCGATCGACCATGAGAAAACCTTTCTCGTCGAGTTCATCGGCACGTATAACAACTAGCCTTTCACTAATTGTGAATAACACTTTAAACGAAAACACCAGTAAACGATTTCTATGATTTCTTTTCTTGAATAAAAATCTCTACACTATCTATCGATGTACGTATATTATTAGAGACGCAATCAACGATCGGTTCGTTGTTATTCACTGAACTTTAATTACAAACGTTAATTATCTTTTGTCATTAAAAATCAATAATACCATCTTTAATGTAAACGTGAGTTGATTACGAACAGAAAGAAAGAAAGAAAGAAAGAAAGAAAAGAACAAGAAAAAAAAAACAAAAATGCATGTTAATTAATTTCATCGAAATACTGTTTTCTTATTTTCTTTCTTCTCTTTCTATCTCTTTCTTTATTCTCCTTTAACCTTCTCTTTTGAAATATTCAGGAGAGATCGTAAGTCGTAGAGAAACAAAGCAAAAAAAAAAAATAGAAAATACAAAAAGAATGAAAGAAATAAATAGGCAAAAGAATACGATTTGAAAACTGAACCGGTTATCGACAGCTTGTCGTCGCAAAAGTCGCGTCACGACTGTGGCTAAACGTAGACAGTGGAAACTTCGTCGTTAAAATTACCTAGCTCGACCTCAAACGAAGTAAGCCGCTCCTCTCGTTTGTCGTTTGACTCAACGTAACGCTTCGTGAACTCGTAGACCATCGTTGACCAATGAAAATCGCACGACACAGTAGTAACACGCACGAAACGTTACTGATACATAGCCAAGGTCGTAACTTTGTATATATTTAAAAACTTCTATTGATAACGACTTGTAGTTGTAAATATTTCTGTTTCTTTCTTTTTTTTTTTTGTCTTGTTTCTTACATAGTACGTCGAACGTGTGCGTATGTATATAATATATTTGCGCGTAGAGAATAAATTCGAAACAACAAAGCTTCTTAAATTTGTTTCTTCTAAAAGCGATACGATTTTCTTTTTCTTTCTTTCTTTCTTTCTTTCTTTCTTTCTTTCTATTTTTGCTTCGTTTAGATATATATATATTTTTTTTTTGAATATAATCTTCTTTTAATTCTAATTGAAAAATATCATATGTGTTATGATATTTCGAAAATAATATAAAAGTTAAATGTAGGTATATGTATATATATATATATTTATTTATAATATTAATTTTAATAATCCTCATGGAAATATTTGATAATGATTATTATAAAAAATTATAATTAGTTTATAACCGTATAATAATAATAGTATGCCATTACGTGAAATAAATTATAATTATCGACCGACTCACATTGCTAATAAGAATCGCGTGTACACCGTTAAACTAAAAGCGAGAAGACCCACTTTTCGATAATGAGATGCATACGCAATCATAATTTCTAATCGAGAATCAAAGTCAACGATGTGAATCGTGGAGGTCATTCGGCCTTATCGATAATTCGACTCGAAAATTGAGAGTCCGTTCGTTGATGCGAAAACGTGTTACAAGAGCGAAAAAAATGTATTTGCTTAATTTAATTTTAATTCGATATTCGATCTATATTTATTTTTTTTCTTGTTTCTTTTCTTTTCCTTTAACGTAACATTCGTAATAATAAAAATTTCTAATCACATATAATCTTTATAAAAATTTTTAATTAATAATCATAGATAATATCGTTCACGATATAGATAAACCCCATAAAAAATGTCTCATTGTCTCATTTTCCTCCCGTAGAAAGAAATAGTATAAAGATCGGTTCTATGGGTCACGTACCGATCCTCATCATTTATTTCTCGATTGTGTTATCGTAGATAACGTAATCGATTATCAAGGATCACGTTTCCTTCCTATCGATTGTTCATTTATTTTCGTAACATAGTTATAGGAACATGGATAGTCTGTCCCCCGTGGCAATAGATCCAAGACATTCCAAAGTATGCCTTTAGTTCTCTCCGTTCATGGTGGTTTTAGTCTTATTCGTTCCGACGATGATATCGGTTTCCCTACGGCTTTAAATCCCATAGATCGATAATTTACTTGTCTATCCTTATTAAAACATAATTTGATATAAGAAAATATAAATTTCTACGGGGTTATTTGCGATAGAAGATCTCTGATTCGTCATACATCGACGATACGTGATTGTGTCTCGTTTTTCTTAAATTTAATCCTAACTAATTCGTTATCTATGATTAGATTTTTAATAGTTAGAGATTCGACTCTCTTGAACTTTCAAACGTTACTCACGAAACAATTTTTCATTTATTATTCTTGAATAATTTTGAAAATTTCACTTCTAATTAACGAATTTGGTTTTGAAAAATAAGATCGTATTTTGTAATTTTGCTCGACGTATACGTATGTAATAATCTCGATACGTATTAGCATCGTTCCAATTAAATTCCCTGAATCAGATAACACCCTCATATAACGAAATATCATGCGTGCTTTACATTAATTAAATTATACGAAACAATTTTCATTGAATTAACAACGAACGTTCGAACAAGAAACCCCGTTATAAATATTAATCATTCTAATTTTTCTAATACCTGGACATTGACCATGAATAATTATTATTTAACCAATATGATTACTACCCATTGAAAGTACGAGTAACTACTTCGCTAATTTTTCTTTTTCTATTTTTTTACTTTTTTTTTTTTTTTTTGAAGACGAGTTGTCTTATATTTTTTTTTAAACTACGTTGATAAACCTGCAAAGAAGAAAAAAAAAGATTAAAAGAACATATTCATTGTTTTAAACTAATGTTATTTTGCTAATATCTATATTGCAAAATTTTCCAAAATTGAGATAGAAAGAGAAAGAGAAAAATGAAGGATTTGTGTGGGATTATATGGGTTAAGAAGGGAGATCTATACAATAAAATAAATTTTTGTCTACCGGATAAAATCTACGTCATTTCTAGAATATCCGACTTCCGTCTTTAACACCATAACGTAACTCGAGCCCTCCCAACCGTATCTTCTCTTTTTTTATCACAAGTCCCTTTCCCATCTCAGTTAAATGGTAAGAAAGGATCCCATTGCGCTCGACTAACGTCGAGCTTCATAATATATAAGAAGGAAAAAAAGACATTTACAAGATACACACATACATATTTGTACATATATATGTATGTATAAAGTTATCAAAAAAAATAAATAAATAAATAAATAAATAAATAAATAAATAAAAAGAAATAAATAAGGTACAAATTTTCTTCTGCATCAGATCTAATATTCATTGATAACAAATTTTAATTACTATTTATTATGTAATAACATATAAATAACAAGCAAACATTTCTATATTTCTTTTTCTAAATTTTTCCATTTTTAAAAAATTTGAAATTAGAAATTTGTGATCATAAAATAAATTGTTATTTACAATATTTCAAATAGATGTTAAAAGTTTTTTACTTTTATACATGTATATATACTTTTTTTTTTCAATCTGAAAGACTTCTATCTTATTATCGAAACTCTGTTTTCAACGATAAGCACGGCGACATTTCCTAGCCGCGAACTCGTCGTAATTTCAGTCTCGGCGAAAGGCCGAAAGTTTCGTCGTTAATTCTCGTCGTAGGGAATAATGGCGTCAAAAGTCGTCGCGATTAGCCATGGACTTCTCGCTTTAAACCAAAATTCTCTTGCGAGTTAATTATACGATAATCAAGGACGATCGTTAAATGTAAAGTTATATACAAAATATACAATGTACGGTAATATACTTTAAGACGATAATAAAAAAAGACGAGAAGGATCAATTTTTTTCTTTTTTTTTTCTCTTTTTTCTTTTTTTAAACTTTCTTAATAGAAATTATTAAACTAGATATATATTATTACTACTACTATAAAATAAATATTAATACGGGAAGTAATGCAAATATTTTTTACGAAATTAAAAATCACTTCAATGTATGATTCATTGATACGAAATTACTTAATGTCATTCATTCAATCATACAATCATATTCGTAATTAAAAAAATGCAAAACATAGTGATAAAACATTTTAACATTTTATATATTCTGTAACAAGTGCAGTGGTTCTCTCTAAACTTTCCTTTAGTTCGAAAAGTAAAGGAAAACAGAAATAGAGGAAATTGAATAGCACGAAATTGACTTTTTCTTCTTCTTCTTTGTTTTTTTCTCCTTTCTTTCTTTCTTTTTTTTTTACCAAAGCCGAGAAAGACAAGCAACGAGTAAAGAAACAAGAACTCGCAATCCCTTTTTCCGTTCTCGTGAAAATTCGATAAATCCTTTTCGACTATCGCCTTCTACGCTATGCTACGAGAAGATTTATCTTTGTCGAAAGTTTGGATGGATGGATAACGAGCACCCGTTTAGAATTTTATCGTTGAGAATCTGCGAATTTTATCGTCTCGAATATTTCCCAGATCGAAGTTTATGCGATATAGCACGCGAGAGAGAATAACGAGAGACTTTCGATTAAGTGATTTAAAAGGGGAAAGAGAAAAAGAAAAATAGGAAGAGAAAGAAAGAGAGAAAGAAAGAAAAAGAGATGGATAAGGGAAAAATATGAAAGAAAAAAAAAACGACAAGAGGAAAGACTTAGCGCCATATAAATTTGATCCTTATATCATTTCCTCGTAAAAGCCGAGAAACTTTACAACCACGATCGAACGAGAGTTCTTCTCTCGTAAAACACTGTGAAGAAAGAAATAAAGAAAATAATGGAGGAGTATCGCATCCTCTCTCTTTCTCTTTCGATCTTTCTCTCTGTTGACGTTGATTTATACGAAGAGGATTCGATAAAATGAGAGACTACTGCGATGGCTAACATTCTTTTGTATTTTTATATATATATATATTCATTTTTTATTTTACAAAAGATTATTCTTCAACCATCTGTGTAACTTTCGAGTTATGTAAATATCTATATATATGTACATATTCGTATACAATGTAATATGATAAGTTTGATTTAATTTCATTATCGTAAAAATAATTATAATAGTAATTCATATCTTCAACTTGATATCTATTAAATCATGCATAGTTAATATAATATCTATCAACAAATATTTTAACGAAGATCCTTTGTGATTACAAATAACAATCTTGACAAATGAATTTTTATTAATAAGTCAAAAACGTCATTCGTTTGAAATATTTTCAATATATAAAATATCTAAAGTCTAATGTTTGTTGTTTGCAATGAATATAATAAAATATAATACGTATAAAATCAAAACTGTTTCTGTTTCGCAATGAACGTTGGTGATATCAAGGATTTAAATAATTATAAATGATGATCTTGATAAATTATTTTTCGTTTTTCTGTATTTTTTTTTTTTTTTTTTTTTTTAATAAGTCAAACGTATCATGTACGAAAGAGAAAATGTATGAATCGTTTACGTAGATATATACTATTTCAGGTAGGCTTGTGTATTAAGCTTTAGAATCGATCGATAAAGTCTGGCTTGAAATTTCGATAAAGTCTGCCTTGAAATTTCGATAATGAAAGCAACAAAGCAAGGAAGGGTTTGGTCCAAATTGCACAATGCAAATGATCGGTCCGAGCTCAGACATCCAAAGGATACTCTGTTGGCCGGCAAAAGGAGCCGGTTAAGACAATAGAGAAGATGATCATTTCTAGTCTCGTGTGAGATATATATATATATATATATATATATATATATAGAGAGAGAGAGAGAGAGAGAGAGAGAGAGAGAGAGAGAGAGAGTAGGCGAGTGAACCTTTAGTATGTTTGGAATGTCGAAATGAGTCTGTTCAAACAGCTCAATCATCTCCAATCGATACGGTACTTACAATAAACGAACTTGTCGATACCTTCAATAGACAATACTTGTCTCTACAAATATATACATAGTGATTAAAATAAAAGAAATAAAAAACAAAACAAAAGAAAAAAGGATTGGCACCTACTATAATACATTTCCATGATTTTCCATTAATTTTCAAAATAATTGATCCCATATCGATTTCAAAATCTAAAATTGTTCTCTGTAAATATTTATACAAACAAGTTTCGTACGGCTTACAAATCATATTAATCGATATTCACTTTTAATTAAAAACGTTCGGGAAAGAATTTTTCCCGATAAAAATAATTCCCAGATGAAATGAATACATCGCGGGGATATAATCTGTTGATAAAAAATAATTTATAGATAAAATAATTACCCACTTGAGTAATTCAAATAATTGAAAAATAATTTCTCCCTAAAGTCTACGATAATAATCGTGAAATACGTATTATAATTCATACTTATCTTCAAAATGTACGAACGATCGTGGGGAAATAATTCGTCAAAAAAAAAAAAGAAAAAAAAAAGAGAGAGAGAGAGAAAAAAAGGAAAACCATCTACGTAATGTTAATTAAAACTCGAACTTATTTGTTTTATTCGTTCTATCACTTGCATTTTCTTCTCTCTCTCTCTCTCTCTCTCTCTCTTTATTTAAAATAAGAACGAACAAACACGTAAGAAAAGTCGAAAACTCGTAAAAGAGTTAACGTCAACGTTAATCTAAACGTTCGTTCCCTGTATCGAACTCGATCAAGGGGATGCGCTCGTGCGCCCGCGCGCAACCTCACCCTCGACCCCTTTGATTAGCCTTTAAGGTAGCTCGAAGCAATTGTTCCGCCTTACGGGATGCTTCCATCTTCCGTTCTAGCGTGCTCGAAAGCCCATCTCGATCCTTTTGTGCAAAGGACGATGTCGTCTTTTCGATTATGGCCTCCTCTGACTCCCTTTCTCCCTCCACCCTACTGTCAGACTTTCCCTATTCCTATTCTCCTTTACCCACCTTATTCTACTGTCACCCTTACCTCCCCTCCTTTCTCCTTCCCTCTACATCACGACTACTGCTCTACCAACTGCTAGAGACGATTTCACATCGATTCGCTTCAATTATCACCGCGTCTATAAATTTCAAGTAACGCAACTGGAAATTCCCCCAGTTTGAATTTAAACGAGCTTTTTCTTTCGTTTTTTCTTTTCAACCTTCCTTTTTAGTTCTGTTTCTTTTTTCTTTTCTTTTCTTTTCTTTTCTTTTTTTTTTTTTTAATTTATTCTTTTCCTCCGTTTTCAATTTCTTCTTTTATTTCACGAGAAAAAGGATGCGCAATGACATTTGAGTGAATTTTTTTCTCGTTCATTGATTTTATCGCATTTTATCGAAGAACGATTGAAGTTTCTGAAAGATGGTGGTTCTTTTTCTTTCGTTGTTTTCCCTTTCAACGATTTAATGTTATCAACTTCTTAATATACTTTTTGTTCTTGCTTGCTATTTCAATAATTTATATAGTACATTATTTAATGTTATAGTAAAGAAAAGGGAAATAAAAAATATTCTTGACTACTACGATAGTTGTAATTTGAAATCGTTGTACCTTTTATGTTGTATTAAAAAAATCGAATATCTAAATCTGTATTTAAAAGAAAATAATTTATATCAAATAAAAACAATTCTTGTTCCACTTGTAATTTAAGATCATTCTTTTTAATATCATATTTAAAACAAAACAAAAATTAAATTCTGAATTACCCTTAATGATTTAAAATCATTCTACGCGCGTATATATAATATGAACGTACGTATGCGAATTATATTCGAAAAAAAAAAAACAATTTGTGCATTGCTTACAGTAATTCAAAATAATAATATTCAATGTTATTTAAGAAACCATACAATTTTTGTCGACTTTTAAAGATTTCAAACCATTATCATTTAAAAATATTGAAAACGATATATACGAGGATATTATTTGAACGAAATAATGAAAATAATATTGACGTTTTAACGAGTTCGAAGAAAACTCGTAGAAATATTACAGATAGTAAAAATTGAAATTACCTTTTTTATTCGTAACATACATATCTTAAAATACGATACCTAAGAATGTTCGATTAACCAATTCTCTTTCTTTTTTCTTTGTACAGCGCTTTCAGAGCCACCGATGTTTGCCGAACCAATACCAAATGTCACCGTAGCACTTGGAAGGGATGTCAGTCTACCTTGCGTCGTTGAAAATCTCGGTAGTTACAAGGTAATCGAAATAAATTACGTAAGATCAAGTATTTTACATACACGAACATTTTGAAAATTTTCGGAAAATTCCATTCGTTGAAATAAACTGGAACGTACGTGAACTCAACGCAAAATGTTCGACGTAACAACGAGGAAAGGTCTTTATTAATGCATGGAGATCGACGATACACATTTTGAACATTTAATAAAATAAAAGTTGCTATCAATCTGAAACATTGAAACAAATTTTTGTTGAAAACTATTGACTTGGAATTTTAAAAAAGAAACAAAAAAGATATAGATATATATGTATAACATCATAGAAAAAATAATTAAAAGACCTTTCAAACGATATGCCACTTGATTTCCGTTGTCGTTTAAGATTTTTAAGAGGGTTGTCACCCCACTTAGAGGGTGAATTTATAATAAGGAGCTATCCTCCTTGAAAATAAAATTAACCTGTCTCGACCTTTTTTGATAAAAGGATCACTAGATTTAATAATAATCATAATGGACAGCTTTCATTAAGAGATACTCTGTGTGTATATATATATATTTTTTTTTTAATAATTTATATCGACTTTATATAAATTAATTATCGAATATATGAATTAATTTTATAACGAAAAAAAAAGAAAAAAAAAAGCAAAAGAAAAGATAGCACTCATATTTTAATGTTTCAATAATAATTAATATACCAATCAATCTACGTAAACCTAATATTAAACAAATTTCACATTCTCTTTTTTATTTAACAACGTACATATCTCAATTATCTTCGATTCAATTCTCGACAAGATTCTATTATAATAATAATAATAACACACATCGATAACGACAAATCATTTCCCTCTTATAAACTCGTATTAATTATATTTAATCATTGTTTCGTTTGATAGAACTCATCATTTAATATTTTTTCTTTTAATTAAACATATCTAATACCAATAAATATCAATTAAACATATCTAAATACCTCCAGTATATTCTTCTTCGTTCGTCTTATCAGCCTTTCAAACGTTTTCTTAAATGATTTCCTACTTCACTAAAATAAAAAATAAATGAATAAATAAACAAATAAACAAATAAAAACGCGTGTGTTTGAACGATGATGGTTATTCTAATTCGAGAGAATCTTTTGGGAAACTTCGAAACGATCGAAACGTTAGTATTGAGAAGCACTGTTATGCAAGCGGTATTGGAAATGCATCAGTTGTCCCGAAAGGGAACTGACTGGGATGCGACTGTAGGCCGCGAGCAAACGATCAGCGTTGCACACACACACACACGTAGATATAGACATGCATACATACACGAATAGATACATGCATAGATACATAGATAAATGCATGCATACATAGATACATACATATATCGGTAAACGTAACGAGCGATGCAGTTTTTCGAGTGAAACGAGTATACCACTGCCGTTAAAAAAGAGTGAAAGAGATAGATAGATAGATAGATAGATAGATAGATAGATAGATGGAGAGGTCGAACGATGGAAAATCCAGGAACTTCATCGGAAGTTACGAACAGTTTCGTTCGTTTGCTGTTTCTTTTTTTCTTTTCTTCTCTCTTTCTCTCACTCACTCATTCCCTCTCTCTGTCTCTATCTATCTATCTCTATTTTTCTATTTTTTGTCTTTTTATTTGTTATCCAAAAAAAAGAAAAAAAAGGGAAAAGAAAGGAAAAGAACGAAAATAAAACGCACGTACGAGAGAAATAGATAAATATAAAGACAAATTCTATTTACATAGAAACGTGATCAATTACCCTCCTCTATTTTCTAAGACCATAATTGATTTTAATTGAGCACCGCTGCTTTGCTAAATGGGAACAACGTGTTTACGAAAGAGCAGAGTAGATTCTCACATATACAAGTATCTATATATACATACATATATATATATATATACACACATGTATGTATATGTGTCTTTCTCTCTCTCTCTCTCTCTCTCTCTCTCTCTCTTCCTTTCTCTCTTTCCTCCTTTCTCTCTTTCCTCCTTTCTCTCTCTCTCTCTCTCTCTCTATTTATCTGTCTATCTCTATATACGTCCTACATGCGCTAACACATAATTAAGTACATGTAAGCACGCCTTCAACGATAGATAGTAGAAAATATATCAATATTGCTGACATATATATTATATTTCATTTGATAAGAATATACATAAATACTTATGTATGTTCTTCTTTCAAAAAAATAATCAGGAAAAAAGAAAATACAAATTAAAGAAAAGTAAGAGAAAAAAAATGATAGAAGAATTTAAAAGAAATTCATTGAAACATGAATTTAATTTTCAAAATGATATTTAATTTTCAAGGAAATTCAACGATTATTCCAATACGAATTCAAAGGATCACGCTTATATAATTATGGCATATTTATTGTCACAGGAATAGAATATAGGTAGAAAAGCGTTTCTTTTTCTTTTCTTTTCTTTTTTTAATCCTTTTTTATTTCTCTCGTTCGTTCGATGCGCTCTTTGATCAAACCGCCAGAAAATTCTAAGAGTACAGCTTTGGGTCGCCAAAGCTCCCCTTTCTCTCTCTCTCTCTCTCTCTCTCTCTCTCTCTCTCTCTCTCTCTCTTTTTCTTTCTTTCTTTCTCATTCTTCTGTCCATCTCGTTAGATGGTCCCAAAAGAAACCATAGCTCGTGGTCCCAAAGAAGTCATACGATTTTCTCCATTTTCTCGCAGATTTCATTATTCAACAAGGATAAAGGACCTACGTGACTTCCTACAAACTCGTTTTCGAGACGTTCTAACGAACGTAATGAACGTTCGAGTCTGTAGAAAAAGTTTTACTACTTGGTACATACGTAATGCGGTATCATACTTAATCCTTAAAGCTAACGTTCTGTTAAACAAAAAAAAAAGAAAAGGATAAAGAAAGAAAGAGAGAGAGAGATCAATTATAAATCAAATATTATAGCAAAAGACCTTCGTCATTCATTTATTAATTCTAAATTTATCATTTAATATTAATTCTAAATATATATTCTAAATAGCGCTTAATTTTCGTTCAATATTTTAAATCAACACTCTATAATTCAAACGTTCGTGATAACATATCTTATATACGTATATACGTGTGTATGTTTAAGATACGTTATGTTAAGATATGTTATCATATAAACATTTATATTTGTCTTATATGTATCTACTATGTTTGAAATAGGTTATGTAAAGTTACGTGCTATCATGAATATTTAAATCGCAAATATGCCTGTAATATTTATGCCCATAGTTATATTCCTTAAGATAAATATATATTCCTTATAAGATAAATTAGTGTTTCTTATTCTCTTTTTTTTTTCTTTTTTCCGTTAAAACCGACAATGCAATTCTTTCAAACGAAGCTTCAATTTTACGTAAAATGTTATGAAGTTTTTAATTGACAAAAAAGGAAAGAAAGAAGAAGAAAATAACGAGAAAAGAAAGAAAAAACCGAGAAAAGGAATAAAAAATACTTCCAATTGATATAGAGATAAAATTTCAAATGAGAGTTTAAATTATCATAAACAGGCTGGTACGTTATCAAAACGTTGATCAAAATGAATGTTATCTACCACAAATCATCGTGATATTAATTCGAAATAAAACGAAGAAAATGGAATGTGTGTATGCGCGTATACGTGCACGTGGCAATGAGGTCTGAATCAGCAGTCAATGTGTTAAAGCAATCGAGATCCTTTCGTCACGCTGAAATCGTTTGGGAAATGCGATCAAAGAACGTCCGAGGTGGAACGTTCCACGTTGGCTTCGCGTTCCGTAATTTCAATCGAATTCCGTGAGTTGGATTGGAATGGCCACGCTAGAACGAGCTTCCGATTGTTCGATACTTTCGATAATCCAGTCGATCCGTTAATCCGATTTACGAGAAACGGCTCGATCTCGATCTCGCGAACTGCTCGATATCTCGACGGCCGACAACTATGATACTTTGCTTTCTCTTTAATTAGTAGTCGTCGAGAGAGAGAGAGAGAGAGAGAGAGAGAGAGAGAGAGAAAGAGAGAGAGAGAGAATAAAACTAATTTTTCTTATTCTTGTTCTTCTTCTTCTTCATTTTCATCTTCTTCTTCTTCTTGCTATCTTTTTTTTTTCTTTCTTTATCTTTTACATTTCTTCTTTTCTTTCTTTTATTTTCTGCAGAGAAACGAAGTTCTTGTTTAAACAGCGACTGGTAAAATGTAAGCAGTTGCTCATCAAAAAGGAACACGTTAATTACTTAACGCGACGCGTAAAAACGCTAACGAAGAAACGTTGCTTTTATTTCGTCAAGACATTCACGTCTCCTTCTTCTTCTCGTTCTTCTCGTTCTTCTTGTTTTTCTTGTTCTTCTTTTTCTTCTTCTTCTTTTTCATTCGTCTTCGAAATCAACTAAGATCAAAAAGAAAGAAAAAAAAAGAAACATAAAAAGAAACTTCCAAAAGTAACGAGTCGAATGAAATAATTCTTTAATGAATTTATTCGTTCGTTTTAATCGTATTTATCTATTAAAATTATTCGAAATAATTATTAATATTGTATATTAATATCTGTAGTAATTTTAAATGGACGTTACAACATGATATATAAACAGTGAACTTGTATAAATATTTAATTATAAACAGAAGGAATAAAATAACAAAAGCTTCGATGAATTTACTGTATTAATCGCGTTTATTAATTGAAACGATCCAAAATAATTAATCAAAACATATCTGTGAATATTAATATTCAATTGTAAAACTTATGTAACAGACGATATAAAAAATAAAAAAAGTAAAAAATAATACAACGAGACGAATATAACGACAAGATTTTCATTCATTCGTGAATTCGTTCTAATTATTTTATCGATTAAAACAATTCGGAGATAATTATAAAAACTCGTTTGAATATTGATAACAAATATATATTATTATAATATTAATTACTTAACGGGAAGCATAAAGACGATAAAAAAAGAAACGTTGCTTTCATTTCGAAGAACATTAATCAAATCAGAAATCAAGGAACGAGACGAAGGAAATAAGAACTTCAATGAATTCATTCTCTCGTTCTAATCGCATTTACTTATTGAAACGATTGAAATATAATCGCGTTGGAACTTCATGCTATTTTGTTCTTTCATTATAAAAACTATTTAAAACTCGATCAATGATCAGACAGTTATCAAAAAGAATTATGAAAAAGAAATTAAGATCCTATCAAATAATAATAAAAACAATATCAAAACGAACAAGATAAAAAGCGTATGTATGTATATATGTATGTATGTATATACGTAGATAGCCATAACAAAGCATCGCGAAAGAAAAAGAAAAAGAGAGAGAGAGAGAGAGAGAGAAATTCTAACAACAAATTAATTACTTACACTTTGAAAACCAAGTAGAAAGAGCCTAAGTACCTTGAGATTAGGTGAAGATATATTTGGACCCATCTATGGCAATGCTCGATGGTTGTTACACTGGAAAAAGAAAAAAAGAAATAAAAATTAAAAAGAGGACTTAAAGAATTAAAAAGAGTTAACATTTACGTTTAGAAGACCATGTTGAATATGTCCTAGTTATTGTTAAATGAATCAAGTCGGATGAAAATATTTGGTCGCATGGTTTAATCCAAAGACCTTGCCTACCGTGTGTGTGTGTGTGTGTGTGTGTGTGTAAAGGGGAGTAAGATGAGGGAAGGACAGGGGTGTTGGGGGTGAGTTGGAAGGAAGAGAGAAGGTGTTCTCGAACTTCGGGCGGTATACTCGAGTGCGCTTGGTAATTACCTAATTAGCAAATAAATTTAATAATTAATTGCCTAACCGCAGAGTTCCGCGATTTCGTCGAGTAGCGTTTGCCTCGAGTGGTGACCCAAGCCGTACTGCAACGAACGAACGAACGAACGAACGAACGAACGAACGAAGGAACGACTTATTGCGTTGTCGTTGTTAAAAAAAAAAAAAAGAAAAAGAAAAAAAGAGAAAAAGAGAAATAAAGTAAAAAAAAAAAAAAATAGAAGGAAAAAGAAAGAAAAAGAAAATCCAACAAAATAAAATACAATAAACAGAGTAATAAGAAAAAAAAAAATATGGAAAAAAGGAAAGAAAAGGGAGAAAAAAGAAAGAAAATGAATTTCAATTAACGACGGAACGTTTGAGTATTTTCCTTTCGTTTCGTTTCGATCGGTTCGTTCATTCGTTCGTTCGTTCGTCCAACGATGAAAAAATAACTTTAATGGCGTACCGACAAAACGTCGTCTGTTAAGAGTTAAAAATATTAACTATTAAATGTTTCGTCATAGTCTACAAGGTCGAATCAATTTATTCGCGATTAGCAAATTATCATGTCTTTTTTTTTCCTTTTTATTTTTATACGTTATCGATCGATCCATTACCACAAATTAATGGTCTATAAAAAGATATCTTTTCCTTTTTTTTTTTTTTTTTTTTCTTTTACAATCGACATGACCTTTCATTTTTTATTTATTTTCTATGCAGGTATATGCATCATTTATTTTATCTTATACATTTTATCCATCAGATTTATCAATCATGTTAGGTCATTTTTTATTGGAATCTTATTTCTATTTTTATAAATTATTAATATAAATGGAAATTACATTGTTAATATTAATGGACGATATACGAATTAATTATCTTCTTTTTCTTTTAAAAATACATGACGGAACTTTTTTTGTTTCTGCTTTTCTGCTTTTTATACAAATTACGTGCATTTTATATAAATTCACATATTTTTTTCCTTTTGCTTAATAAAAATATCCTTTACGAGAACTTTTCGTACTTCGTTGAAATTTAAATGTTTTCTTTCTTTTTTATATTATTCATAAATAAAATGATATCGTTCGTTATAATGTTGCATGTGTTAAAACTTACCAAAGAATGTTCTTCAATGAGTATGCAATTATTTTAACAAGGACGAATCATTTTATACAAGAAAAAACATAAATTAAGATAGAAAATTGTTGATATTAATGGAAATAACATTATTAAGTAAGTAAATATTAATGAACAGCAAATTTGTTATTCCTTTTTTCTGTTTAATTTAAAAAAGAAAAAGAAAGAAAGAAAAGAAAAGAAAAAAATTCCGAACAGAACTTTCCAATCTTCATTCAAATTTATTTTGGTTTACATTATTCATAAATAAATTAATATTATTCATTGCAACCGATAATGTTATCGGTAACGATTTATTTATTATAAATATCGTTAATAATAAACGATCGATTTTCCCCACAATCACCAGGAATATTAATTATTAAATGAGTTATGGAATTCATGATATAATATATCCTAATTGAATCATTTAATGTTAGACCTACGGTTTTCAATTTCTGTATTGTGGCTGATAAGGTGTTTAAATGAGCCCTAATATACATTATTATGCATATTCAGGGCAAATATCCAATATATTCTCGCATATGTAGTTAAACATAAATATGGAAAGCATATCTATGAATTATTCAAAAGAAAAATTATATTTTTAGAATACTCTAATCAAAAAATCAAATTTCTGTTCGGATTTCATTATTTCACTTGTTTCCTGTAAATATATGCATCTGCATAAACGTACGTTATCTTATGTAATGTAATAATTAACGATCGAAATGTTAAAACAACAAAAATGATTGAAATTGTTTCAAAAAGAAATCGAAATTCTTTAACAATACATACATATATATATATATATATATATATATATATATATAATGCTAATTTCGTGGTAGGATGTGAAACAAGTTAAAGCCATTGAAAATGACCAACGAACAAACGGTTGCAGCTTGTGCCAAAGTCCGACATCTTGCTGTAATGGCGTTTCCTACGTGGTACTTCGAAAGTGCTGTACACGCAGGATATCCTTCGGAGTTGGCAACTATGCTCTAGCTTTTCCTATTACCTTCAGAATTCCCAACCCTAACAGGACTTCGATATTACCAGTAACAACCCAATCCCAAAATTGGTGTCTCATCGGCTCTGATCATTTCTTGGACGTAAAAGATTGATACAAAGTAAAAGTCAATCAATATATAGTTTGACGATTTTACGAATTTAAAAAAAGAATGAAAAAATAGAATAATAATAATAATAATAATAATAATAATAATAGTAATAATAACAATAATAAAAAGAAACAAAGAGAGACATTGACGATTAACAAAGCGGAAACTTTACTTAACTGCAAGCGACTGTTTTCCTCTTATCAACTTCAAGCCCATCTGTTTTTCTTTACAACACGTTCGTACATTGAGACGAGATATGTGAACGCAGGAAAAAAAAAGAAATAAAAAAAGGCATAAAGAAAAAAATACAAAAAAAAAAAAGAAAGAAAAAAACGATGAATTAACAAAAGGATAATATGTTCTCGATTCGAACAGGACGATTTTATTCGAACGATTACACCAATGTAAATTATACTACTCCTCGTACTACCGATGTATAATAGAAACGATTCAGAAAGAAAACGTACATATGTTCTCTTCTTTTTCCCATTTTAATGCAACGTGACCATTTTAATTACATATACTACTTATTTACATACCAGCATACGTATACAAGCTATATATACGAGGAAAAATATTATCAATTCCTTTGAGAATATTTAAACGTTACGTATAAACATATAAACATAGTATAAATATATCTACAGATAATATACATATATACACACACACATATATTGATATATATATACATATTTATGTATATCTACACAGATGTATATATATATATATAGATTACATTTATAAATATATATATATATATATATATATATATATATATATATATATATAGGCACGTTAGAATCATAATGCTTTTTAATTGCGACTTATCGTAAAAGAGTAAAAAAGGTTTGGCCCTCATCGCGACGGTATTTCGCGCCTAATATAAAAGCAGTTTGCATTAACGTCGCACGGCATTTAAAGCCGGGGCTTTGAACCACTGCCAGGGATTTCAATCGAGCTTGCAACTGGCGGGAGCTTTTCCTTGAGACCGTTTAAGGCCAATATAATACTACGGCTATGTATATACATACACATACGCATACACACACATTCATACATACATACATGCATACACACATACACTTATATATGTGTATATATAAATGCACACTACCAAGTATTCCTCTCTTTCATCCTCCTGCTTTCTTGCTGGCCCATCAAACACGATTCTCCACAATACGAAGTGGTCCGCTTTGAGCTTTAATTTCATTCCCTCCGGGGACTTTACTCAAGTATCTCGCGAGGATACCAATGGAAATTTCTTAAAGCCATCTTGTTTCCTTTATTCTCAACATCGATTCGTATCTTTACCTGTTTCTATCGTAATAACTCGATTATGCAAACCTGATCTTCACGTTTCTTACGTCAAAAGTGGAATAAATATGTGAAGATAACGAGAATGGATTTAAAGAAATCATTATTATTCTTGTTGTTGTTGTTGTTGTTGTTGTTGTGATTGTTATTATTATTATTTCTACGAAGAGAATCAATGTATAGTTCGTAATATGGAAATTTTCGTTGATTTAATGTCTTATGGGATAACGTATACTTTTACGAGGAAAAAAATGTGACATATATTTTTCCTAAGTTAATTAACACTAATTATCATATAAAATAGATATGATATATGTATGTCTGCTCCTTATAATGAACATTATGCAAAATTAACATATAAGGTATTGCATATGAGAATATCTTATTATTGTAAAAGAATACAAAATATATATTCTTTTTATTTCTATTCTTAATAAAATGATAAAATAATATCTGTCTTCGTCAAAACTATGTACCAACATGTCTTCCAACTATCTCTGTCTCTCTCTCTCTCTCTCTCTCTCTCTCTCTCTCTCTCTCTCTCTCTCTCTCTCTTTGTCTTCTTACTTTTTCATTTTCAAGTGAACGTATAATAAATAGCTTCGTTATATGTATTAATTAAAATACACATAAACGAATCTATAATCCCTATCGAAATTTGGAAAACCATAGATACTTTAAAATCTTGATATATTTAGAACAATTACATAAGCCGATAATGAAGTGTGACCTTCTTGAAATGTAACATAGATACAGAGTCATATCGGTTCTCTCCATCCGTGCAGCTTTGTCAAAATCATTGACAAATCGCTTTATCCCGTGCACCGTATCACTATCGGACGTACTTACGGTACGCATCCGCGGATCGTTTCGAGAATGATTTATCGTCTTTCGAAATATTTCGTTCTTTCGCTAGGCAATTTCCCTGTAACATCGTAAATCATAATTTTGGCTCGACTTCAAGACGAATCGTTCATATATGACACTAAACTGTGTTTTCAAAAAACAAGAACATAAACATGAACAAGAAAAAGAACAAAAATTATATATATACACGTATATAAAAACATATGTAAAACGCATGTAACACACATATAAAGAAGCATATACGTATATACATATATAAAGATAAGAAGAAAAAGGACAAGCCAATCTTTCGAAAAAAGTTATCGTGATACGACAAACGTCAATCGATATACTCGAACATTCGGATAAACTCGACACTGCAATTTGCTGTTTCCTTAATACGCCTCGCTAGTAGGACGTATTGGATTTATCCGGAACGTGCGGCTTTGTCAGAGGCGATGACAAATCGGCTTACGTCACTGTGCTATCGGTGCTGGACCAAATCGTTCTCTACATCTATTTCATCTCGCGAAGCTTTATTTTATCGGAAGGTCATTTATTTCCCTTTAAAGTCGGACTCACCGACGTATATGTACTTACATGCATACATACACACACACACACACGTATATATGTAGATAGGTATATGGTAAAACAAATGCATGTTATATACAATACGTGTTGAGTACGTAAGATAAATAAAGATGCATACGGTAAATACAAACATCTATCTTTCAAGTTATACAAAACTTTAAGCTTATACAAATTTCGAATAAAATTGTTTAGATATATATTCACCGAAATTGAATTTAAAAAACTATATATATATATATGTGTATTTAGTAGATATTATTTCTTAATTTAATCTTTTTCTTTTTAGCCTAATAATCAAAGACCTAAACATCTTAGATAAACATCTTTTTTTCTTTTTCTTTATCTTTCACATTATTCGATAATGTACATGTAATAACAAATTTCACAGAACAAAATTGCTTAGATTTAAAAATTGAATTTTGGATTGGAAACGTGAATAGATATTAATAATTAATACTTCTTGAAAATTTTCAAAGTTGAAAAAATTTAAGCGTGTTACGGGTTAGATCGATTTAATATTTAAAAAGAAACGAAAAACAAAGAAGATAATAATAAATAAATAAAAAGGAAAAAAAGAGAGAGAGAGAGAAACACGGTTTTGTGATTAAGCGAAGACGTTCGCGGAAAATCGTCATTCGGGGAGACAAGCTGAGACCCTTAACGGTTAAACTTTCGCGATGATAGTGTAATCTCATCCTCTCTCTCTCTCTCTCTCTCTCTCTCTCTCTCTCTCTCTCTCTCTCTCTCTCTTTCTTTCTCTCTCGAGAAACTTTAAGCTTTCTAGTGCAGCAACTTTCGTAAAGTTGAGTCGTCGTTTTTCTTTCGCGAAGCATCATGCAAAAGAGAAGAGAAGTAAGACGATAGAGTGAAAGACAGAAAGAAAGAGAGAGACAGAGAGAGAGAGAGAGAGAGAGAGAGAGAGAGAGAGAAGAGATAGGAAGGATGAGAGAGAGAAAAAGAGAGATATAAAGAGAAATGGGGGGTAAGACAGAGAGAGAGAGAGAAAATCTTCGAACACAGACGTATGTTTCAAGCTTTCAAAAGTGCATGGAAACTAAAGCTCAAGCTTCTGATGAGGTTGCGTGAAATTTTCGAGGTTTCGAAAGGAAATTTCGTTATGAGATCCAAGAGCTTAGGGTCCTTTCCTATCATCCATCTTCTTAACTCTTCGTTAAGAAGTGTCGGTTGATGTCTGTCTATTTAAAGAACTTCTTCAACGTTCACTCTCTGATTTCCATCTTCCTTAACACCTTCTATCACAATTTCACATAAATTTTAACACACGTGAACCTAGCGTTCTAAAATGAAGTGTGGAATACTAATCTCCATGTAATAATAAAGTAGATGCTATTACACTTAAAGTTCGAGCACTTGAAATATTTCTATGTTGAAAAAAAAAAAGAAAGAAGAAAAAAAAAACTAAACGATCCTGATAAATATTACTATATTTTACTGTTTAGTACTATATTAATGTTACTATGGAAAACATTACTGTATCACTATGTCAATCGCTTAACTTTAGTTTTTTTTTTTTTTTGACGTACCAATCCTTAATATTATTTTATCGTCAAAAGCAACAATGATTTTAGCCGAAACTTATCTGACTTGACTGAACTAATTTTTACATTCACGAAAGATCGTAATGTCTTAGAAAAAAAAAAAAATAATAGCGTGAAAAAGAAAGAAAGAAAAAGAAAAAAAAAATTAAATTACAAATCGTTTGTTTATTCAAGGTCGCTTGGGTCCACGTCGGTAGACAAATGCTATTGACGATTCACAAACACGTTGTCGTCAAAATACCAAGGTTCTCCGTGTCGCACGACAATCAAAAAACGTGGCTATTACACATCAATGGAGTACAACAGGACGACAGAGGATACTACATGTGCCAAGTGAATACTAATCCTATGATGAGTCAAGTAGGATTTCTACAAGTCGTTGGTAAATCTTTAAATAATAATCAATAAAAAATCAGAAAACAAAAACAAAAAGAATCAAAAGAATAAGAAATAAAATAAAAAAAGAAAAGATAAAAAAAAGCGATTTTACAAATAATTCCTTTTGCATTCCATCAGTTCCACCAAACATATTGGATTCTTTATCAACGGAGAGTACAGTCGCCGTACGAGAAAATCAAAACATCACGTTAACGTGTAAAGCAGACGGATATCCAACTCCAAAATTAATGTGGAAACGTGAAGACGGTCAAGGGATAAGCATCAATCGGCACAAAAAAGGTCAGTCAATGTTAGTTAATAAATTAACAGGACAGGTGAAATATTTAGTCGAGCATTTCTTTCGCTATTTTTTTCTCACTCTTTCTCTCTCTCTCTCTCTTTTTCTCTCTGTCTTTCTCTTTCTCACAGCCAGGAGAATTGAAAGTTTAAAGCACTTTCAAAGGAAAAAGACAGAAAATAGAAATAGAAATAGAACAATGAGAGAAAGAGAAAGAGAAAGAGAAAGAGAAAAACGAGCGTATTTGTAGCGCAGTCAAAGCGTAACATTGCGAGTAATTCTCGGGACGATGTTGCTCCGTTGTACGTCTCGCTTTAAAGCCTGGCGAAATCCCACGAGCCTCAGCTCGTTCGGTAAATCGAAGGAACTATGGAGTCTCGAGGAAATGCGAGTAGAATTCCACTTGCTCTTAGCTATAATACAGTACCGAACAACCGGCGTAAAGCTTCAAATCGAGTTGAGTAAAAGCAAAACTATTGCCATTGTTTTTCAACGAACGAACGAACGAACGAAGAAACGAACGTACGAACGATTTTAAAGACGCTAAGAAGTTGAGAAAATTTCATTTAACATGTTCGGTATCTTATTTTCCACAATAATTATTATTGGAAAAACGTTTATATAAATATTTATTGAATAATATATTGAAGATTCAAACCGGTAATGTCAATTTTATCGTCACTGTACAACTAAAAGTAATCGAATAATAAGATGTTAAAAAGATTATCTCTTTGCTTCTCAATTCTCAAAAAAAAAAAAGAAAAAAAAAGGAAAATTAGATATTAATTGTTATAAAATAATGAACGATCGATCGGATATCATTAAACTCGAGGCGTTCGTTACTTGTAAGTAATTACAGCGACGTTTTATATTTCACTACACGTACAGGTCAAATCTTTACTAAATGCACGTTAAAACGATACTGTACTAATAATATATTTTCCTATTAATATAAGAAAGAAAAATTCAGCATGGAGAGAGAATTATTATCACGATGGAATTAAATAGTGTACATATTATCGACTAATTTCTATTCTGTTGAATGACAGGAGTTAACTACAGAAGTACGATAAATTATCGTTATCTTCATCTTCGTCCTTCATTATTAGTAATGCAATTAACTGTTCACTGAAACGTGCTTGTTTTACTCTCTCTCTCTCTCTCTCTCTCTCTCTCTCTCTCGCTCTCTCTCTCTCTCTCTCTCCTCTTTTTCTCTCATTCCTTCTCTCTCTCTCTCTCTTCTTCTTTCATTATTTCTTTAGTAAGTAGAAAGAGAGAGTGAAAAGTAGAAGAAAATGGGTAGGTCCAGAAAGAGGAGAGAAAGAGAGAGACAGTAGGTCGGGCTGATGCAAACAGGGGATTAACCGGAGGGATTTATGCCAGGGTAGCTATCTACGTAAAGCTCGACCCGGGAGGTTTTTTGCTTGGTATGCTCCTTAAATATTGTAGAGATTAATCAACTCTCGTGGCCCTCGGCTTCGTCAGTAGGTATATGCCACGATATAGAACTTTCGACAGTGCCAATGTAACCAAAACTAAAAAAGAAAGAAAGGAAGAAAGAAAGAAAGAAAGAAAGAAAAAAAATCTAAAAGAGAGAAAATATCTTCAAAGATAATGATTATGAAAATTATTCGATCGTACGAGAACTATCTTATGCGGTTAACCTTCAATGCAATTTCAAAGTCAATCGAAGTACCAAGCAAATTCACTTAATTTTCTCTCATTCTATAGATTAGATAGAGAAAGAGAGAAACAGAGAGAGAGAGAGAGAGAAAGACAATATGTATGTGTGTGTATGTACGTGTACGGGTATTTGTATGTGTTTGTGTAAGAGAGAGGTTCTCCAAGGAATCAAGGATAGTGTCGACGTATTCGAGATGTGATGTCCACACAGTGACATTAGCTAGTGAGCTATCTACAGAACTAACCACGAGGTTAGGGTCAGGAAGCACTTGTGGTTCAGTTCCACAGACCAAAACGTTCCTCTTGATATCGCTGAGGAACCAACCTCTATTCTCCTATATATCTATCTATATCTATAGATATATGTATGTAGATACATGTATATCTATTTTAGACTTCATATAATATAGTGTATATATATACATATATATATATATATGTATGTATGTATGTATGTATATATATACGTATATCTCTTTATAGTAACACTAAATCGAATTATCTTTGATCTATTTATTTATAATAATTTTATATATAATTATTATTCTCCTCTATGTAACGTAATAATGTTACAACTCTAAAATTGATACGAGAAATTATCTATCAATGCCTTTTTTATTTCTTGATGCTGTTTCTCTTTCTACTTCATACATTCTTTATCATCAATATCCATCTATATTTTCTTTTATAAATTTATCTTTAACTATTTTATTTATTTCTTGCAGATGTCAAAATTAATCGAAATAAAAATGTACATATTTACGTGTAATCCTTTCTATACGTTCTCTCAATCGAAATAATATATCAAAACTTCGTTTCGATGAATGTATCCATTCATATATTTTTAATCTACCTAATCATCTTAGATTACATACATTTCATTTTGTTTTAATTTACATCTTCGTCTATTAAACTCTCTCCGTATTTTTCTTTCTCTTTCTCTCTCTCTCTCTCTCTCTCTCTCTCTCTCTCTCTCTCTCTCTCTCTCTCTCTCTCTCTCTCTCTCTTTCATTTTCTCTCTTACTTCTTTCTATGCCTAAATTAATCAACGAAAAGAATTCACGTTCGCCGTGAAAATCTTAGTATTCTATTTCGTAGAATGTTCTTAATTCGCTCGAACTAGTACCGTTAGATTATTTCAAGTCGGAGGTCGCGTGCAATCCTGCAGAAATCGTCCATCTGGCAGATTACCTTGGCTAGATTCGATCGTCCATGGAATTCGAAGCTCGCGCGCACACCGAGTAGGTACGGCACCGGTATACTCTTCTCTCTCTATCTCTCTCTCTATCTCTTGCTCTCTATCTATCTATCTATCTATCTATCTATCTCTTTCTCTTTCTCTCCCTTACTCTCTGTGAATAATGTAACAAGAGATGCGTTTCCTGGCTAGGGACAACAGAAAGCCGCCGTAGCAATCCGATGAAATTAATTGAATTACGGTTTCGAGATCGAAAGGATGAGATAGAAACGGAGCAAAGGTTCTCTTCGATTTTTCGAAAAGCTTATAAACAGGAACTGAATAATTCTACCAGGCGAAGTTAATCTCTTAGAACCTAAAGAAATGCATCTTTCTTCTATATGCACGTAACTTCTCGAACGAAAGATAATTGACGTAAGATAATACTGAAAAAAAAAAAAAATATGAAAAAGGCGATGGTTGTTTTGGATAATTTTTTTACATTCGTTAGAAAAAAAAAAAGAAGAGGAAATTAAAGAAAAGAAATGTTGAATCATTGACAACGAGCGGTGGCAAGAAATTTGTTCCATTCTCTTTCGTTCCTTTCTCTTTTCTTTTTTTCTTTTGATTCATTTTTTAATTTCTCCTTTTTTTCTCCTTTTTCGATTTTCGTCCCTTATCTCACGTATAACGTTGACTTCTCTTTTTACTTTCAATTAAACGCGCAACGTTTTTGTTCGCGAAAACGTTTCGAAATAGCCATCAACGTTCTGAATTATTTCAAGTGGGGAGAAGCTCGAATCGACTGATCGATATCTATATCGTGATTTTTATTTATACAACCATATCGAAGCAATATCTGTGATATATAATTTTTTGTTAACTAATATTCGAAACGTATTTTTTTCACTAACGAAAAAAACATGTAGCCTTTAATTAAAATATATATCTATATATGACCACAATATGAAACTATTGGTCTAGTTGATTACTACTACACACACACATATATATATATATACATATATAAAGATTAATTTAAAACAGGAAGAAAAGGTTTTAAAACGATCTCATCTTTCTCCTTCGTTTAAAAAATAAATGACTATATAGAAACGATATTATAAAATATTTCAACAGTTTCGTTAACACGTCCCACGCCATGTGTACCATCGATGGTACACATTAAACTTTCTATTCAGGCCACGTGTACCATCGAGGATACAACCTAGAATATTTAATAAATTCTAAATTATAAAAAGCCAAATGACCTGAACGAAGTGTGGTGGAAAAACCATTTGAAACGTGTTAAATACATCTACTAGAAACCTGAAGATCTCTCAACGATAATATTTATAAGGAAAGATAAAAGTCAAGATTTCTGATAGCTCGCACGTAACTATCGTCGTAAATGACGTTCGTACGTAGACTGTGACGTATCCTAGACAACGCGTTAACGATCATCGATGCTTTGCAAATTTCCTTTACTCGATACGCGAATCTTGTTGCTCGTAATTCTCGAGGAATTCGAATCGAGTCGGAGCCTAACAATCCCGTTAACCATGACATTTTCTCTCTCTCTCTCTCTCTCTCTCTCTCTCTCTCTCTCTCTCTCTCTCTGTCTCTGTCTCTATCTACGCTACGTTGAGATTCATTTGTATACGATGAAATGAAACTTGCAATACGCTACAAGCTGAACAAAGTATGTATATCGACTCGATCTATCTATTTCTCTCTCTCTCTCTCTCTCTCTCTCTCTCTCTCTCTCTTTCTCTCTATCTCTCTATCTCTCTATCTCTCTGTCACTCATTCATTCACTCATTCATTCTGCTTTTGTCGACTTGGAAATACCATGAACGATGCGTAACGATCATGAGCTTCGATCGTACGATATGGAAGATCGTTAGATCAAAACGAGCTTGCATTAGATTATCGACGTTGAACTTACATCCGCTCGTTAAAACTTATCCTCGTAGTACCTGATGCCGTTTGAAAGTAGAGAAAACCGAAGTCCAATAACTTGATCCTGACTAATACTGTTCTATCTCTCTCTCTCTCTCTCTCTCTCTTTCTCTAAGATTCTCGTTTTCATTCACGTTCTCTCTCTCTCTCTCTCTCTCTCTCTCTCTCTCTCTCTCTCTCTTTCTCTCTCTCTCTTGAGAGAAACTCCTAATATTATTATACTATGAAACTAACCAATGTATGTAAATGCGATCTCGCTGATAAACTTAGCAATAATATTAACAGAAATATTGATCATATTTACAAAGACATTATGACGTAAATCCAAATACGAATATCAAACGTCGTGGTGATATTTTAAATATTAAAAACAAATTAAACGATGATTCGACAAAAGTGAGAAATAAGATTTTAAAAAGAAATTAATTAAAATATAACATACATTTAGTGTATACAGATTAATTAACATGTAATATACATTTAATTCTTGATTATTATCGATAAGAAAAACTAATAAAAGTTTATAATCGAAAATAACCGTGTAACCCAATGGACTATAACGCAGGAATCGAATTTTTATCGAATTTTCGATACGTGGCTGTCTATATCTTTCTTCTTTTATTTTCTTTTTTTTTACATTTTTTTTTATTTTTATTCTATTTTATTTTATTTTTTTTGCTTTTCTTTTTTTTTTAACATTCAAATATCCAGTCAAATCAAATACGCGTCGGAACGAGAAACGTGAAGATGGGAAATTCGGTATCAACCACTTTTGAAACGGCCGATTGCCAGTGATGGTTCGTTTGCATTTTCGCGTATTCCGTTTCGAGTTTCAAACGTACCGGATCGTTACGTTTCATACGGTCGTTTTGACGACGTAACTTGCGAACGAGCCGGTCTATCTGCCCCAATGTGAAGAAGTAACAACGTGAAAGAAATCTAATCAGGTTGCGTCGGCCATAACTTTTTTTTTCTCTTTTTTTCTTTTCTTTTCCCTCTTTTTCGTTTTTCTTTTTTTACATTGCTTAATTAGTAAACCAGAAAACTAGGACGCTGGTAACGTCGTTAATGAGAGAGACGTCAAGGCTTAATAAGTCACATAACTGAACGGTAGCACGTTGGTGTTGCTTGAATTTCGTGTTATGGCTAATTACAACCTTTAAATGTACAGTCGATTGTCCTCTCTCTCTCTCTCTCTCTCTCTCCCTTTCTCTCTTGCACTTTTTTAGAATCGTCCTTCTGAATTTTGTTTAACAATCCCATCTCACATTTAATAAAGGTCGTTACCAACGTTTACTTAAAACGATCATAAAAAAATAAATAAATAAATAAATAAATAAAAAGGAGAAAAGAAAGAAAAAAGAGAAAAAGAGAATGAAAGAAAAAAGAAAAAAACATACGAACGAATCAATTAGCACAGTATGAATTGTTTTCATATTGAATAAAGTTTTCAAAATTACATTTCAATTACAGATAATATATACATAATCTTGATGTAATAAACGCATGTATCTACGTAGCTAAGTATGTACATAAATACATACATATATACATATATATATATATATATATGCACCATACATATGCTCAAATTTAAAACCGCAATTTTCACCGTTTTTGGCAATTTATATAATAAATATAACTAGATAACGAATATACATATAACGTTGACGTAATTCGTGCAACTTTACGTCCAATTAAGTACTTGTCTAACATGTTGACCATCGTTCGTAACATGAAATTGGTTTCGAGACAGTATGGCTTTTCGGTCAACATCGATAAACGCTTGGTGAACCCAAAACCAATATGATCGCTAATTATCACATATGTATGAATTTTCTAACAAAGATGATTAACCAATGAAAGCAGTATAATTTTTTTTTCCTTTTTTATATCCTATAATATACATGTACGATACATATCTCTCTCCAATTCTCTTTTTCTCTATCTCTTTTTTTCTCGAGTAATTTAATACTTGAGAGTTTATTCAGAACTCATGACTTCAAACATTTCATACATACAAGAAGCTTTTCGTTAAACAACTTCATCTTTATCTTATTCTATCTCTTTCTCTCTCTCTCTCTCTCTCTCTGATTGAGATCTCATTTCAACGCATAAAACGAACAATTCTGTTTTGCATCAATGAGATCGCATTAGCATATGGTCGGATCATAAGTAAGGTTATAGCATTCGCGAAATTCAGCTGTCTAACTATTTTGTTACACGTTGTCTCATCACCATTCACCATCTCTGTATGCTTCGTTCGTTTCAGTCTTTCATATCTCTATCTCTCTTTCTCTCTCTCTCTCTCTCTATGTCTATGTCTATCTATGTCTCTCTCTTTCCTCGTCCTTTGTCCCACCTCCTTTCCTCCCTTTCGTCGTGCTTTCCAGCAAGCCACAGGATCGTAAAAGGCTGGAATTTCTGTTGAAACATCTGCAAAGCCGCGCTCTGGGGCATCTGAGCCCCTCTAAAGCTTCATACAAATTCATGACGGAGTACCCTGACCCTCTCTGTCTCTCTCTCTCTCTCTCTCTCTCTCTCTCTCTCTCTCTCTCTGTCTCTGTCTCTGTCTGTCTGTCTGTCTCTGTTCCGTCTCTCTTTCTCTCTCTAACACACACTCATACAGTCATATCTCTGCTATACCTCCAAGTTTTCGGCAGATACGCGTATACATAGACCCATACGTATTTCTCCACGTTAGTTCGTAATATTATTTAAAGCTCAGCTTCTCTCTCTTTCTCTCTCTCTCTCTCTCTCTCTCTCTCTCTCTCTCTTTCTCTCTATCTCTCTATCTATCTATCTTTCTCTCGCACTCTCTATGGAAATCAACCTTCCCTCTAAAACACCTAGGATTAATAGTTTTCTCAAAAATAATGTCGCTTGATGTTATACCTTTGATACCACTTTGTTTGTTCTTGTTTCTTACCCGTAAGTTACGTACTATACCTTTAAATGTTCTATTCCTTGTAATATTTAGACATATCATAACTTACAATAAAGGCTTATTATAATTATTCGTTTATAAACGAACTGGTTAACATGAACATCACTAATCCTTGATATTTAATCGTGATTTTCATTTTGTGAATCTCGTAGAATCGAAGATTGTGGACTTTCTTATATAATCAAGGATTCTGGATAAGAGGGAAAGAAAAGCGATCGAAGAAACGTGGATTTAGTAAGATCTCTCTCTCTCTCTCTCTCTCTCTCTCTCTCTCCCTCTCTGTCCGTCTATCTGTCTATCTTCTTCTTTCTTTACGGAATGACGAAGTAATCTTCTAGAATCACAGAACATTAAAAGCGCCACTGATCTGCCTCCATTTCTTTCGATTCCCAAGACTAACATTCATTCGATCTACAGTGCTCCACCCGATGTAATTTTCTTTCAATGACGTTCGCTAGCTTTTTTTTCCTTCCTTTCTTTCTTTCTTTCTTTCTTTCTTTCTTCCTTCCTTCCTTCCTTCCTTTCTTTTTCATGAAAAAGCGAGAGAGAGAGAGAGAGAGAAAGAGTTTCTTCGTTGATTGGGATTCGTTCAACGTTATTATTCCTTCGATTCAAGGTTTGATATAACGAATCTCGATTATTTCTGATCGCTCTGATGAAATATTCCTTTCTTAATTCTCTCTCATAGAACTTGTCGATTATAAATATTGTTCGTGATCGATCTCGAAACCGATCGAACCTTTCTCGATTTGCATCATACCGGAGAGAAATCGCGTTATTTAAACGCTTGGCGCTCTCTACGAGAGTAGGACACCGGAATACATTAATATTGGATGAGGGAATCTCGAAATGAGCTCGTATCGAGAGTCGATACGGTCGTTATCAAAAACTCGTTACCAATATTTTATCCTCGATATTACTCTAGTAAACTACAGGGACACGTGTGTTGTACACTCACAACTACCCCCTTTACTACACCCCCCATCTCATCCCAACCCCCTTTCTCTCCTTTTGCATTTTCTTATCCCGATCGACATCGATGTTCAACCATTACATCTATTACAAAATGTCTTTGCTTCTTGTATAACGTTTTAACATATCTTTTCTTTTCTTTCCTTTTTTTTTTTTTGTTAGCTTTTTGCATTCGAAATAAATGAACATTGATTATAATATATCTATGCACCAAAAGAAGAAGTATATATATATATATATATAAATAATATATGTTGAAAAGAAATATATAAATAATAAATAATAAAAAAAAGTTAAACCAATCGTTAATGTTAATAAAACGTATATAATATTTCATGGTTTCCTTCGAATTTATTAATAATAATAATCAATCGTTTAACTCGTTATCAATGACAATTTAATTGAATATCGGATCGGTGCTACATTGATTATGCTTTATTACTGCAATTAATTCTAAGGATCAATCGGTCGTTCCCGATCAACGAAAAATCCTTTGTGACAAGCTTATTATATCAAACGTTTAATTACTGTGACACAACAACCAAAGCCGGGATTAGGTAATGGCATTGACGTGAGTAAACGATAAATTGATTATTTCTTATAAAAAATCAATTCTCGAATCGATCACTTAAAAATATAATATTACTTCTCTTTTTTCATCTCACACGATGTAACAAATCTATAATAAATAATTCTTCTCTTTTTCTTTTTTCTATCATTCCCTTATTTTTCTCGTTTATCTCTTTATATTTTTCTTCTTAATCTTCGATTACATACAGTAGAAAAATAAAGCTTTTTATCCGTGGTATAATGAAAAATTATATTACCCAACAAACTATTTTTAATATAATATACAACACACTTTTTTATTATTACTTTTCCGGTTTTTTTCTTTCTTTCTCTCTCTCTCTCTCTCTTTCTCTCTCTCTCTCTCTCTACATCCATAAAGAGACTCAAATATATTGAGTTAATGAAATTTCGCTTGGAACTTTCGTGCAAATGTTTCGGGTCGTAATTCGCATATTAACTCTTTATGAGGTCATATGAAAAAAGAAAGAAAGAAAAAGAGAGAAAGAGAGAGAGAGAGAGAGAAGAAAGGAAAGAAATATACATGAAAAGCTTCGTTTCACGAGTTATCGCAATATCGATCATTCCACGAGCAGCCGCAAACAGTTTCGTCTAACTGCTTCTACTGCCGCTACCTATTGCTACTCGCCACTCTAACGAGTGTGTTCTACTTATCTCTCTGTCTCTCTCACACTCTCTTTCTCTCCTCCTCTCTTTTTCTCTCATTGTTACTTTGCTTCCTCAAGATCGTAAGAAGGTAGAGAAAGTTTCCTCGTAAATCGTCCCTTGATGCAGTACCGGCACGAAGCCGATTTATTTGACGTCCCTCCTACCCCTTTCACCACTAATGATCCTAAAATGGTGATCACGCGACCATTTTGTACTCCTTTCATAGAAATCATTACATCTAGCTTTTTAACCACGTGAAATTGATGGTCAAATGATATGATAAATATTAGTCAAGTCAAAGTCGATTAATAAAGTTTGTGGTGAAATATTTTTTATTATTATTATGGAAAGTAATGTGTTTTTATATTTATAGTTTTTATATAGTTTTATAATTATATTCTTATTTCGTATTTTTTCAATAATAAAAATTGAATTGGACAATAAATGATGTTGGAATATTAATATTTGTAATGTATATTACATTTTACTACATTATAAAAATAGATAAAAAGACAGACAGACAGACAGAGAGAGAGAGAGAGAGAGAGAGAGAGAGAGAGAGAAAGCATATGGATATAAATCATTATATATATTAACATATTATAATACAGTACAAATATTGATATTATAATATATTACAAATAATTAATAATATATACATAGGAAATAACTAATATAGTTTACAATAATCAAAGACAATCTACTAATATCATAAATTATTTCATTATTTTATTTTTTTATTGTTTCTATTAATAACTTGTTTAATTGTACAATCATATTTTTATTTTGCATCTTTATAACGACCTATATTTACATACTCCATCATATACTCGATAATTATGCATTCAAACGATTCAAATGAATATCTGTATTTGATTTTAGTATCCAAGTACGATGGCGAACAATTAAATTTGACGAAGATTACACGTAATGAAATGGGAGCATATCTATGTATCGCAACCAATGGCGTTCCACCAACAGTTAGCAAAAGGATCACCGTTGATGTCGAATGTAAGTCGCTGATAATTCATTGATAATACGTAATTTTAAATATAACAATAATTTGAAAAAAAATGATTCCAATCGAAATCAATCAATAGTAAAAAATTTACTATAAAAATTCGTGTACTATCGATGAAAATAAATTTTGAAACAATCCAATTCAATATATGCGATCTTCTCAAACGATTTATAATTAAAATCCAATCAAGAAATTATCTCATCGATCGGTTGACTTCTATTATAATCATTCTATTATAATCAAATCATTATCAATCTCGGATATCAGAGTTATCGATCAGAGTATTATTTCCAATAATTCGATGTAAGAATTTAAAAATAATTTGAACGAGTACAATTGCATTCGACCTATAGTTATCGCTTTATTTATTAATTTTTTTGTTTTCTTTCTTTTACACTGTTCGATATCAACCTATTTCTGATATCTCTCTGAAGAGAAGCAATGATGCTGCAACAAACGTCGGTGCAATTCAATAGAAAAACTTGATCGAAAGAAGTTTCTTTTCTTGGTTATCACACGCACACAGACACAAGGAGAGACAAACTAAAAGGTCTGAGCATTAAGGGAAAAGAGTGGAAAAATAAGGAAAAGATCTCGAGTGGCAGACAATGAAAAGGAATGCATCGAATGTGAATACTTGACGTGAGATACGATAGGAAAGATCGTGAACCTGTTGATTCTTAAACTTTTCTTGGAGTTGATAGGATGTAAAAGAAAATGATGGAAAGAAGAATACGATTATACGAAAAAGATTCATCGTTGAGAAACGAGAATAACTGTATTACTATACAACTTATTATGCGAACTGTTTCTCTATAATAAAAAAAGAAGAGAATGAGTTTCTGAAACTCATAAAAATTAATCGAATGATATAACAAAAACTATCGTAAATACGTGAAAGATTCATCGTCGAAATAACGACCGTACCTTTTACAAAAATGATTAAATTATTATCGAATTATTCGTACAAACTAATTCTAATAATATCAAGAAAAGAATTAATTTTCGAAACACGTAAGAGTTAATCGGAAGAAACGTCTAAAATTGTGATATCATATACATAAAGTTAATCTTTCAAAAAACGAGTCTATCTCGATTGTTATCGAACTTTGTCACGTAAACTGTCTCTTCTAATATGAAAAAAAAAAAAAGAATTATAATTAATTTCCAATCAGCACAAGAAAAATACAAAAAGAAAAAAAATAATAATCATACGTACGTAAAAGTTTAACGCACGAGAAAGATAATTCGTAAATAACTATGAAACTCACGAAACAATCTATTCCTAATAATATCAACGAAAAGAATTAATTTCCAATCACCATAAAAAATAAATCGAATAGAACGTCAAATGATATATATATAATACGTACTTACTTACGCATTGTTTAAATTCCATTCGACGAATTATGAATACAAAGAAGGATCAGGAAAAGACGGCAAGTAGATTCTCCTTGTAGGCTGTATATCGTAAGAAAGGTTGGTGATGGTATAGATGGTGGTGGTGGTGATGGTGAATCGTGAAAAGAGAGGGGATGACGGTGACGTTGGAAAAGCCCGAGGGAAATACGGAGATCCTCGCACAAGCGTCCCTCTGCTCCTGCTCATTTTTCCCTTTTATGCGTTCCATTCGTTCATGTCACTTCCTATGCTTGCACTCGCTTTGTGGTCGTGTATCTTTACACATATACACTACACACGCGCACACATGTATGTATAGACACGCATATATATATAGAGAAAGAGAAAAAGACGTATATGTGTATATATGAGCGTCGGGTGTACGTATACGCGCACAAAAATGGACAGTATACATTGGTATGTACTTCTTGTCTTTTTCTTCTTCTCTTTCTTCTCTGTTAAAGTAAGAAAAGATGGTAGGCGAGAGAAGGCCGACTCCATTCGTAGAATATTTAGATGGGACGAAATATATTTTATTTAAAGGACCAGAAGAAACAATACTTTACTTTGAAACTACGCTGGAGAGAGGCAGGAAACGACTGTAAGAGGTTTTAGTTCGTGTCGAAAGTCTTAACAATGTTATGTTATGTTTACATACAAAGGAGACGCTGTATTTATCTCTCTTTGTTGTTATAATAGGACTCGTTCTTGACGATGACGAATAAAATTCTCCGAAACTGTTTCAAAATAATACCTACGATAATGTCCTTCGGTAAGACGAGAGTTGAAACGACCTTTATACAATGGCAACAAAATAATGACGACCTTTGAACGAAGACTCTATAGGAAACTCTTCTTTACATTCTTGGTCGACTCTCGTACGTTGAACGGTGCACTCGTCCAGTTAATCTACTTAATTAAAAATAAACACTGACGTCGTTCATAGTAGAGAGAAATCCCTCGCTCTGAACGTACTGTGTCCGTACGCTTTTCATAAAACAAACGAAGTAACTCGAATTCGTATTCCTCTTCGTATTACTAATAAGCTTATTTTCAGAAAACACGGGAAATAGATAAGGCCTACTATGTACGTCTATTATAGCTTATTTCCATTAGACAAAAGAACGATTTCTTATCTTTATACATACATACATATATATATATATATATTTTGTCCAATAAAATATCCAAACGAGATTAAAAACGTCATAAAAATAAATCGTAAGAAACGTCTAAACCATCGTATATAGATAAACGATCAATAATTGAAAAACAACGATTCTATTATTTCGTAAGAACAATTAAATTACTATCGAACTTGTCATAAAATCTTTCGTTGTATCGATTTTATAATATCGTTATCTCGTAGAATCATTTCTCTTTTAGATCGCGAATAACCAAAAGTAACAAATTTATCGGAATAAACGATTTAACGAGGGAAACGAATGAACACGTATGGCGGATGAGTTACATCGTATACATAAAGTGTATCAAACCATCTCCATTGGGTCCTCTATATCAGGCACTTGGTGGATACCACCTATAGTACTATAGTATGCGCTCAGGCTTCCCACAAATCCGCAAATTGCTGGTGCTGACCCCTAATTAACGCATACTTCTCCTCGATTTTCCAAGAGAACACATCGAGTCCCTCCTCTTTCTCCTTAGTCCACTACTAATAGCCACTTCTCAACGTTACCAACACACCTTTTCACGCCGTTGTCTCCATTCGTTGTTTCAACCTCTCTAGCCACTTCTTCTTCATGTACTCTCGACAGAGTTTCCAACGAGTCGTTAGTTAGACCTAAATTAATCTAAGACTAAGGCTACTTCTATTCCTTACTACTGTTCCACCAAGGGAAAACGTTCTCCATTCTCTACTAAAGCTTTAAATTTATCCTCTAACGAAGAGAAAACGAATGTAACGACGAAAAAGACGTAAGTGGAAGTACGTGAAGGAACAAACGAATTATATCGCAAATTACGTATATCCTGAAGAACTTTGATTTCTTTGTTTTCTTTCTTTGTTTTGGTTTTCTTATCTCACAAGGTCGATGAAAGGAGAACGCGACGAGATACCGTCCTTTTATTTATTTATTTATTTCTCGTTGACCTATCTCGATCATTGATTTCAATAAAATTCATTTAATATTCACGTTCACATGAGTTGTAAATATATTGTAGTGTCTTATTTTGATGATAAATTAAAAAGAATCTTTGAACGATATTATCAAATATTGTATCGCTACGTATTATATCAGTTTGTTTTTTGTTTGTTAATATTAGGAATAAAAATTCTCTGATATACGAGGTATTCATAAATCATTGCTCTCTGATTATAATATAATTCTCTTTTTTTGTTTTTTATATGAAATACGTAGCGATATTAAGATACAACAAACATTAATATAAATTTGTTCAACGTTTTTAAACGCTTAATAGAATTGATATTTCGAAAGAAAATGAAACGACACTTTCGTTCTACTCTTTGAACAATCCAAGATACAATTATGAAAATGGCAGTTCCTTTATTACAATGATACGTCAAAGAAAGCCCTCTTGGACCTTCCAGAAGCATTTTCCAAAGTCCAATGTCTCTAAAAACAAACGAGAAAGAAGAGGAAGAAAATATCCAAAGAAATCGTCGTTGAATATCGTTTTACAAAATACAAAAGGTCAACCGCCTTCGGACTTTTTCCATCACACGTATGGTATAAGAAGCAACGTTAAAGCAAGAAAGAGAAAGAAGAAGAAACACAACAATCCTTGGGACATCGTATCGTTCGACTTTAACTCGAGCATGTTCGCAATCCGAGTCTCGAGCAAACGATAATTGACTTTGTTTCCAACTCGTTTCCCACTGTAGACTATCTCGCACCGAAAGTCATCCTGGAAAGTGCAAACCTAGTGTGTTCTTATACATCTACATCTACACGACTTAATGTTAGCTTTACGACTGGTGAAAAAAAATAAAATAAAATGAAATAAAATGAAATGAAATAAAAAAAAAAAGAGAAGATAAAGAAAAACAAAATGTTGGCTTTACAGCTGGTAAAAAAGAACATAAATAAAAAAAATGAAAAAAGTGACTACAAAAAGAAAAGAAAAAAGAAAAGAAAAATTAGAGAGATATAAGGAAGGAGAAAGAACTACTAATAAGTCACCGTTATCGATCGTGATAATCTTGATACAATTAACTTAATTTCACGATATACTCAACCTAATCGACTTAAATTAATTTTACTTAAACTATATACAATTACTACTTAATTCTAAAACTTATAATTCTAAAAATTATATATAATTCCACTTGAATTAATATACTTAGGTTAATTTTATATGTTTTAAATATCTCGTCTTAACAAGTGTTTCTTTTTTTTTCTGTTTCTCTTTTTATGTATAATAGTCTCGCCAATGATCTTTGTACCAAATCAATTGGTCGGAGCACCAGCTGGTACCAATGTGACGATCGATTGTCACACCGAGGCCTATCCTCGTGCAATGAGCTATTGGTTCCTAGGGGATGAAATGATACTCTCGAATGAGAAATACACGACTACGATAATGGAGAATAGCTACAGGGCTCATATGAAATTGCACATAAGGAATCTTCAAGCTGGTGATTTTGGAAACTATCGATGCATCAGTAAAAATTCGTTGGGCGAAACAGAAGGTTCTATAAGGCTCTATGGTAAGTCGTTTTACTATTATTATTATTTCAAAAGATGACGAATTCTTTGTTGGTTTTCTTTTC
>NC_057695.1:5487296-5492953 GCF_014466175.1 Vespula pensylvanica
GATGAACCCCAACAATCTCGATCGCTTTTATCGTATCGAAAATAAATGAAAACTCGAGAGAGTCGATACTCTTTTACCGCGACATGATCGAATATTCTCTCGCGAGACGTCGAATAAAGGGGTGGGGGGAGGGGAAAAAAGAAAAAAAAGGAAATAAAAAGAAGAAAGAAGAAAGAAGAGAGAAGAGGAAAAATGAAAGGAGGAAAAGAAGCGAAGGAGGAAGAAGAAGCAGAAGAAGCAGAAGAAGAAGAGTATTCCTCGTCGTAGGAATTATTCAGTAGGGAAGCCTTCATAGGAAAGAAAGAAAGAAAGAGAGAGATGGTTAGACGATCGACAGAAGTATTTGTTATTCGAGTCTCGAAATATCCCTTTTCCGTAGCATACTACAATATCGGTGGCACAGCTTTATGGATCCATAAAAGAATGAAGGAGAGTAACAGCAATGGCACCAACAGTAACGCCAACGGTACCACTATCACTAAAACTAACACTAGCACTAGCACTAGCGCTAGCACTGACACTGGCACTAGCACTAACACTAACACTAACGCTAACAGTATCACTACCACTCTGTCATCTGATAGATCGCTATCAGCAGTAACAAGAGTCTCAAGAAAAGTTTTGATATTTCACGAGCTTGTTAATTCTTCCTCAAACTGGATCGATTTCGCCTAACGTAGATGAGTTTACTCGTCCCTAGATCCAACGTAATTCCCATCGTGCTTTCGACACGATAGAGATAGATAGATAGATAGGTAGGTAGGTAGGTAGGTAGGTAGGTAGGTAGGTAGGTAGATAGGTAGATAGACAGAGAGAGAGAGAGAGAGAGAGAGAGAGAGAGAGAGAGAGAGAGAGAGAGAGAGATTAGTCCGTCTAGAGTAGGTACGCGATGTTTAATAATACCTCGACACATTCGCTGTCTCCTGGGACACCCATCGATCCTACAGCCCGTAATTAATTATCACCCGACAAGGAAGCCAGAATTATTTCTGGCCTTGCCTTCTGACCAACTAGAAAAGGATAGAGAGAGAGATAGAGAGAGAAAGAGAGAGAGAGAGAAAGAGAGTCTGCAATTTAATGTTACCAAATGAGACACTATGAGAATATTCCTTAAATGTCGAACGATCCATCACATTAAAAATTACTGGAAGGAGAGAGAGATGATACTATGAGATATGTCTGTTAACTAATATCTACTAAATAATTCATATTACTTCAATTTATTCAATTATCTATATTTGTCTTCGTCTATCGATAATTAATAAATTTATTGTCTATCTTCTATATATATTATATATATATATATATATGTTTATATATATATATATTTCTTTTTTGTTTCTTTCTAATCAATTTTCATACAAATACATTTATCTATTACTCTCTTCTTCTCCTTTCTTTTCTTTTTTTCTTACCCTTCAATTTCACACGAATTCTTTGAAATGCTTAACGATTTAGTCGAAAAATCTGTAAGAATTCTTAAGAAAGAAGTAAAAGAAGAACTAGTAGAAGAAGAAGAAGAAGAAGAAGAAGCCACAAAGTCTCTACGAAAGTGGATAAAATAGGAGTCTGCTTCCGTAGGATTATTTCACGCGTGAAAGAAGAAGAGAGCTAGGAGGAGATGAGAACTTATGTGTATGTATTATACATATACACATACACATGCAAAATAAATAGATAGTTACCATACAAGTCGAGTATATATAAGTATATGTGCGCATCTGTATATGTGTGTTCGCTAAGTTCTGATATAAAGGCAGCTCGCAAAAGAGAAGGTCGTATTGTTAAGCAGCCATCCGAGAAGCAAGCACAGACAGAAAGAGAGAGAAAGAGAAAGAAATAGAGAGAGAAAGAGAGAGAAAGAGAGAGAGAGAGAGAGAAAAGAGAAGAGAAGCACAAAACTAAGTTCGTCCCGCGTATTTAAACTTTTATTCGAAAACTTTTTAGTATCATTTCGCATCCTGCTGGATGCCGTGCGACCTTGCGTCCTGGTTGTTTGCAAGCCAAAAAGGAGAATAACGAAAAAAGAGGAAAGAGAGAAAGAGAAAAAGAAAAAAAGAAGAAATGAAACAAGAAAGTAGGATAGAAAAGTATTCGCAAAGGGCCTTGGAGTACGAACGAAGGGACTCGTCCTCGACTTTCCTTTTATATCTAAAAATATATACATATTTCGTATGTATACATATATATGTATATATACATTTATACATAGATAGATAGATAGATAGATAGATAGATAGATAAACAGATAGATAGATAAATATATATACATATGTATATATATATATAGTAGACAAAATGGCAGATGAAAATCGAGCTAGCTTTTTACTGAAACTTCTCTCAAGAATTTCTAGCGATACACGCGAGACCAACCCTTCCTCTTACCCCACCCCTTCCCTTACCTTATAACCCCTACCTCGTGCTCGCGAAAGATCGCAATTTGTATAATCCAAGCGATTATGGGGAACGAGATAAGTGGAACACTATCTCACGCGTAAGATGCGCCAAGCGTATAAAAGTGTACGGGCCCCTTGTCGGACATCACACGGTGTGAGCTAAGTCTTTGCCAAGAATAGAATACAGGCTTGACTTTAAGAATGATCGTCTTTCTAAAAAGTTTCAATTTATTCTTCCTTAACTCTGTTATATTTAGTTTGAGATAGGACTAAATGGATTTTTCTTTCAAATTTTCCTTCTTCTCCTTTCTTTTTTTTTCTCTCCTTATTTTTTTGTTCCGTTTTTTTCTTTTTCTTTTTCTTTTTTTTTTTGCGAAAAGTTCGCCAATTTCTTCATTTTTATTCCTCATAGTTTGCACAATGAAAGTTTCAGGTTTCTCTTTTCTTTCCTCCTTTGACAGCACTTAGTGTAAAAATAGACAATTATTAATAGGCACGTTAATTATCGGTCAATTTAATTTGCAATAGCATCCTCTCAAAAAGAAATTTTATATATTTTCTTTGCAAATGAACAAAAAAAGAAGAAAGAAATAACGTTCACGACCAGTTACATGTAAAAAAAATTATATTACGTTCTATCAGCAATTTCTTTATCTTTCGGAATAATGGCCGATTGAAAAGTATCCCTTAAAAAAGGGGAGGTCATTCGTAAAGATCGAACGACATTGAACGAAGAGAGACATTCCGTTTGATTTTCTCGCGCGAAAGCATGCTTTGTCCGTTCGATGGGACAACGATCGTTGGGACATCGAATGCAACAAGTTGAACTTGGCTCGTTTTCAAAGAAGCTGTTGGAATTGATCAAGCTGACACGCGAAAGCTCGTTTTACAGCGTCACTCCAAAACGAACGATTGTATTGAATTCTTAACTTATTTTCTAATCGATAAAAATATACATTGCGAATTTGTAAAAATTAGCCAAGTACAAAAAAAATCGCAATTTTTTCTCTTCAAATCTTTTAATCCTGACGTTTCAAAAACACATGGACAAAAATTCTTCTTTTCTTTTCTTTTCTTTTTTAATCCTTCGATTAAGACATTAAAAATTAAAAAAAAGAAAAAAAGAAAAAAGAGAAATTCATTCCGAATCAATATCATTCGTTTATTAATATTTTAAAAATATAGAAATTATTTAAATATAACATATACATAGAGATTAGAGATAAAAAGGAAAAGATTATGCATTTTTTGTCGGATTATAATATATTCAACAAAAAGAAAGAAAAAAAAAATAGAAGTAATTTTTTTTTTTCATTCTTTTTTCAAGAACATAATTCTAATCCTTGTAATCCTTTTCAAACTCAACACTATTAAAGAATAAAACACAATATAAAGACCAAAAAAAAGAAGAAGAAGAAGGAGAAGTTACAACGACAGGTAACAAATATTCTCTCTCGTGACTTTTCAATCAAGCCAGATCACAAACGTACGCAACGGAAGATACTACAACAACACTACCAGCATCGCCACTACCATCATCACCATCAACAACAACAACAACAACAATACCAACAGCAACGGCAACAACAAGAACAACAACACAACAGCCGTAGTAACAAGCGACAATGATCGACCGTTTAAATATGAAAAACACGATGGAAGCCGAAAAGACGATCTGCTGCCAGTCACGGATTCGAAGTTTTTTTTAGCTGACAGAAGACAACGCTGACGCTCTTTAATCTCCGTTCTTCGATAAAAGCTTCAACTTCCATTTGAATACGTTTGAGTTCGATACATCGACGTGAATCTGGTTTGAATGCTGCACGCGACGGCCTTATGCGCGTGATGTGGAATAGTGCTGTGTAGAGAGAAATAAAAAGAGAGAAAAAAATAGAAAGAGAGAGAAAGAGAGAGAAATAGATAGATAAATAAAGAGAGAGAGAGAGAGGTGGTTGCACATGCTGGATTATCGATGAATAGAGAAAGAAAGATATATGATAAATGTTTAACATGTTAACATAACGATATTGGATGATCAAAAAAAAAAAAAAGAAAAACAATCAAAATAAAAGAGAAGGGAGAGAGAGAGAGAGAAAAAGAGAGGGAGAGAGAAGGTATAAAAAAAACAAAATAATAATAATAATACAAAAAAATAAAAAAAAATCCTCTCCGAAAAGAATCGCACAACTTGTGCGCGTTTTTGCGCTTATCCTATGACTGGGTCACATGAGAAAAGGTCCTAATCTATTTTCAGGACGAGCGAGCACACCTCCACCAGCAAAAAGGCCGACTACCGTATGGCCATCCTCTTACAACCCGTATTCTCCGAAAAGGACGGAAAGACCATCGCCATCGAGCGAAGACAGGGTCGACAGGCCTAAACAGAAACTACGTGGTGATTACAGTACAGGTGAGGCTTTCATTCTCTCACCTGACCTCGACACCTTTCCATCTTCTCTCTCTCTCTCTCTCTCTCTCTATTTATCTATCTATCTATCTCTATCACATATAGACATACAACCACACGTATGATCACTCACTTATTCTCTCTTTTCATTTTATCTTTCAACACTTTGGTTCATTCAGCGAAATGTCATTTCTCTTCGTCAGTCATCTCTATTTATCTCTTTCTCTCTTTTTCTTTCACTTTCCCTCTTTTCCTTTCTCTCTCTCTCTCTCTCTCTCTCTCTCTCTCTCTCTCTCTCTTTTGTTTTTTTTAAATATTTATTTTAATTCTTTTAACATATTTTCATCATATATTGTACGTATTATTATATCTCCTGTAATGGCCTTAAATGATTATTTATTCAAGCTTACAGGATCGATAACAAATATTTTCCATTTTTCCTTTTTCGTTCGTTTGTTTGTTTCACTTGTTTCATTTATTTATTTGTCGATTTATTTATGTACCAGGTATATCCATTATATTGATCTATTTCGCTTCTTTCTTCCTGCTTCTTTTTCTTTTTCCTCTCTTCCCTTTTTTATTTTTATTTTCCTTCCCCCCGTATTCTTCGCGTAGCAATCATCTCTTTCCTTTTTCTTTCCTCTTCGTTTCTTTTCATCCAAACAGCCGAACGTTTTTCATCCAAGCATCACATTCACACTCCGCTCGCTTTTAATTTTCTTCGAAGCTCCGAATCCAAATCATGCAAGTTCAAAGAGAAACTCGAAGGACTGAGACGCAACTCACATTAGGTGGGGGGTGGGTGGGGAGGAGGAGGGAAGGAGAAGGTTAAGAAAGGGAGAAGGGACTATGTA
>NC_057695.1:5493053-5528053 GCF_014466175.1 Vespula pensylvanica
ATGTAAGTTCTCTTCTTCGTTTTTCACGCGTTCTCCCTATGAAATACACAAGGTTTTTATTTTTTCTTTTTTTTTTCTTTCTTTCTTTTTTTTCGTTTGATAAAACTCTTCTCATCTCTCTCTCTCTCTCTCCCTCTTTCTCTCTTTCTTTCTCGTTCTCTCTCTCTCTCTCTCTCTCTCTCTCTCTCTCTGTTTCTATCTCTCTCTTTCTCTTTCTTTCTATCTCTTAAAACTTAAGGTATTCCATCCGTTTACCAGATCGAAACGCAACGATCCGATATCGTTTTCTCTCGTCGACTCTATCGTTCCACTCGAAAGCTCGAACGTTATCCTTTGGAAGGATAATCCTATCGTAAGATTCCTTTTAGGATCACTTGCCCTTGGAGTAGGTAGTATTCCAACACTTTCGAAAATTCGCAAACTTTCGAAGTGTCAGCACAACGGATCGATCGATCTTTCAGAAGTTATACGAGTAAACGTTAAATTTTACTAAAATGTAATTAAAATTATTTTGTTACGTCAAACTAGTAAACATAATTACAATCGACGTTTCTCAAGGTTTTCAAATGTCAGCGATGGATCGATCGATTATTATACGAACAAACATATTAAATTTTAGTACATAAACCAATTTATTTTATAATATCAAAATAATCATATATATATATATATATATATATATATATATATATATAAATAATCATACAATCACCGTTTATTATTCAACCACAAAATTATAATTAATCGTACGTATCGATTGCATATCTATGATTGAACATTTTATATCTGTCGAATGTATGATACTACATATTCTCGTGTAAAGCCTATTGAAATGATGCATATCAGCCTATATCGACATAACGATACAAACGATTTCAAGTATACCCAAGCTCGTATAGAGAATTTAATCCCTAGGATGATATTAGAGAATGATCCTACTGTGTCATTTACCATTAACTTTCATTCATTAATACTCATTAGCAAATGTCATCTATCTGTTTGTCTGTCTATTTATCTGTCTATTTATGTATCTTTGTCTCTCTCTCTCTCTCTCTCTCTCTCTCTCTCTCTCTCTTTTTCTTCTATTTTTAGAGCAGAGATTTCCAAAATATGGATCACATTAAATATTAAAATATATGAGTAGTTTACACACGTTCATCGAGAAAATTGAAAGTCATCGAAAAACGTCGGACGAACGATTCAAAATCGATTCAATTAAAAATCACACGAGAATTATTATTTTATCTAGTTTTGTTTAACTCGTACGTACATATATCAAATCAATTATGAATTGCTTATCAATCGACTCTCGACAGCAATCACAGTTTCGATTGCCTTGCGAAGAACGATCGTTTTCGAGAACGAGCAGGATTTTCATCACGTAAAAAAAGAAAGTTTGGAAAGAACTGCTCTAGGGAATAAAAATTTTATAATTGTGATACAAAAATAGGAACAAAAATAAGAATAACAGATAAAGAATCTCTCTTTCTTTTAACGCCCTCAGAAAAAGGAAAACAAAGAAAAAAGAGAAAAAAGAAAGAAGAAAAGAGTAAAAAAAAATTGTTTTCCCTTGTTCGATTTCAACTTACTCGTGAGACATACATATATAATTCAACGTGCAAACTTTGCCTTTAACCGAAACGAAAAGATCAACGAATGGTAGTAGCTTAGGAGAAAAGTAAGAAAGGTTTCGAAATGTCATCGATAGCAAAGTTAGAGCGCAGTGCTCTAATAGAAAGAAAGAAAAAAAGAAATAAAAAAGAGTGAAAGACAAAAGGAGAAAGAGAGAGAGAGAGAGAGAGAAACACTTCTCCGATACTATAAAGAATATGACAATGCAAGTTGTAAGAAGAACGGAAAGATACGAAGCAAGTTCGTTTTATTCGTGCAACGGGACGCATTAAAGGTGCAACGATAGTTCCTTTAACGCCATCTCTCTATGTTCACCTTCATGTTTTTCCTCGCGTTCGTTTGTTCTCTTCTTGAACAAGCAGACAACGTAACACAGAGAACATACATAGCAATTCTCGATCTATCTCTTTGTTTTTTCTTTCTTTCTTTCTTTCTTTCTTTTTCTTTCTTTCTATCTATCTTTCTTTCTTTCTTTCTTTCTTTCTTTCTTTCTTTCTTTCTTTCTTTCTAGTGCACATCCGCTCTGTGAATATCTAATCTAATAAAATAGTGATATAATGTTTTCTACCTTTGGAGAAGCAACAGAGAGAAAGAGAGAAAGACAGAGAGAGAAAAAGAAACATACAGAGAGAGAAAGAGAAAGAGAGAGAAAGGAAGAGATGCAGTCGTTGCAGAGCAACATTTGCGTGTTATATGTCTATGTACGTGTAACGGATACGGTTCTTCCTTACGACCGGCTGTTGCAGCTGCAACTTGGACAAATAAAGGATATACTTTTTCGTAGAGCAAGATACCCGAGGAATCTCGAACTGTAACGTCTTAACATTACGAAAGAAAAAGAGAGAAATAGCGAGAGAGAGAGAGAGAGAGAGAAAACACGAAGAACATTTTCTTTTTCTTTCTCTTTTCTGCTTGTTTTTTCTTTTTTTGTTCCTTTTTTTTTTTATTTTCCTCTTTCAAAAACGATCACTTCACGAGAATGCAAGGATCGTCCGACGATTTTTCTTTCCTTTTTTTTATTTTTTTATTTTCCTGTTCTTTGTTCTTGTTTATTTTCTTTTTTCTTTTTTCTTCTTGCTTTTACTTTTATTACTTTTCTCCCTTTCTGTCTCTCTCTTTTTCTCTTTCTCTGTCTTTAACATGCAAACGGAATCCTTTTGCATACGTATTAGAGTATTACGAGCTAGCATGAAGAATAGAGAGTATTATCTCGTTTCCGTGTAAGATTAATCGATGACTATTAAAGCTCAACAGGCAGTCAGGATGCGATCGATCGGTACCAAAGTATTAGCATAACTCTGCAATCTGCTGCATTTATTTGCCATAAAAACTCGTTAGAACATAGGGCTCTTCTTAACAGTCGATTTAATCTCATCTATATCAAGATAATTTGTGATTACTATTAAACGATTTTACTATTAATAGATTCATATATATTATTCTACGTATTAATTATATATATATATATATTTTTTTCTGTTTTCTTTCTACAAACAAAAATAACTAAAAATATATATGTATTATTAATAACTTCATTCTTTTAATTATAATTTTCTTCTTACATAATAACTCTCATTCATCGTTCCGTTGAAGCTAAATTTTTTTTATACTTGATAAAGAGTTTATAAAACATGAACAGTTAGGTTGAAAAGCCCTAACGCGTAGAAGTTAACGCAATGGCTTCTAGCAGGTTACTTGAAATATGCATGCCCTCGTCCTTTAGCACGTTTAGCTAGAAATTACGTAGGAGTAACACGCGCTTCCTCTATAACACCATGTTAATATTAACTACGAGCCCTCTCGAATGTTATCCTGAGGTATCCGAAACTCCTCCCCGTTAGGATATCGAAGCTCCTTGATTGTCTCCCTTTTAGGGTTGTCCCACTTCCCTCCCTCTCTACCCTCCCTACCATCCCTTCAATGAGTCACGTGCGCTGGTAACGCGTGCGCACGCGACTGTTAATTTATACATACATGTCTGCGTATTAACTATTACGTGTTCTCACAGCAATCACACGATTTCACAAAATGTTTAATATTCTCATAGAATTTAAATTTAATGAAAAGAGAAATTTGTATTATTTAAAAAAGCTTTAGAGTTTTATCGATTATGTCTATAGATTATATATGTATATAATTTTACTTATTTTTTTATTTATTTTGTTTCTCTTTTTATTTTATTATAATTACTTATCAATGTTTTCGATATAGCTAAATGACGGGAATTAGAATAATTGTCATTTAAAAGAAAAAAGAAAAAAAGAAGTCACAAATGTTAAGTCAGTCCTTAAGTTAATTGATACTTTTTTATCAAGTATTTCTCTCCGTTGTTCATATTGTATTTTGAAAACAAAATAAGATTGAGTTATATAGAATTAAGAAATAATCAATATCGCGTAAAATAATGCAATTGTGATAATGACAGTATAACCGATAATACAAAAATTCCAAACGAATATCTTCGTTAAAACGATGATCAATATAATTAAACAAAGAGATCGAGTAGAAATAATTCAACACTCGATAAAAAAAAAAAAAAAAGAGAGAAGACAGAGAACGAGATAATAAAAAAAATAAGAACACATTCGTGCGTAAAAAAATCGTGTAATAAATCGATCAAGACGATTTGATAAAGCGATGGAGAAAAATTTCGTACGAGAGAAATACTTCGTGCGTTATAAAAAGTAACAGTTATTCTTTCCGTTTAAAAGATTTTCTTTCGCGAAAGAAATGCAACGAGGTCCCTCGTGGTTGCATTTTAGAATAGGTACCACCCAGGTCTCGTTCGACGAAGAGAAAAGTAAGGAATAGTGCAAGCCAGCTTGGCAACATTTGCAATAGTTTCCAAAGCTGGTGCAGTTTCTTCGTCGAGCTCGTCTTTCTTCGCCATAGACTCGCCTTGGCGGCTCTTCTTTCGAAGATAAGGCAACGGTTAGTCGAGGGGAGGTTTAAGGTCAGGATAAGATAAACCTCATAGCTTTTACGGGAAACTTGGCAGCCATGTTGGAAAGGCGAGCCACGTTCCGGCCATATCCTTGTGCTACTACCAACGACGCGTTCTGTCCTTTTCTATATATAAAGGGTGTAACGAAACTACGCGGCAAAACTTCACGAATGGGTTCCACGTATCTAAAGAAGAAGAAAAGAAAAAAAAAAAAAAAAAAAAAAGAAATAATAAATGAGTTGATTTTATCAATCATGGACTTGATCGAAAATTCTTAATTTCTCAGTTACGATAATTCCAATTCTGATTTTATTAGTTCGTTCGAATTATGTTTATTTTTTGATATTATGATAAAATTCTGTTGAGATTTCTTTAGATTGAAGTGTACGTTTGGGACTTGATCATTTTCTGATTTTAACAATCTTTATGTGCGAATGTTAAAGATATTCGACTAAATGAAAAAAATTCGATAACTGTGATAACATGTTCGAAGAAAATTTAACTAGTGTCTTGGATTTAATTCCAGTAAATAAAATTAATGTAACTGGAGTTACACTGACAACGATTAAATAATGATAAATGAATAAAACGAAGAAAGAAAATTAAGCATTTCTGGGCGTGTTGATGGAATCTATCGTCTTGAATGAATTTAAATTTTCGTTTTTCTTATTCTTTATATATAAGTAATCCAATTCTTTATATATAAGAATAGTTTCGTTACATCCTATATATCTATATAGATACAAACACATATATGTATGACACTTGTACTTTTTCTTCTCTCTCTAATTCTCGTATCTCTCTTTCTCTCTCTCTTTAAATCTTCTAACGAAATTTCTAATTAATAAATCTTTTATAAATCTTTCTTTCTGAATTCTTCTATCTCTCTTTCTCTTCTTAATATTTAGAGCAATAGAAGAGTCATGATCCAAATTGATATTTTCATAGATAAATATGTATTAACCCAACTAAATCATCTTCATTAGCTTGAATGAAGATATATATTTGTTATTTATGTAATAACTCAAGAAAATTAGATCTCTTGAATAGAATTGATGTATTAAACAAGTTAGATCTTCGATTGATGTTGAGAATACCGAAGTCTTGAGAAATCCTTTACTGTCTCAAAGGATTCGCTAGTTTTGCTTATAAGCTCTGAGAGTCTCTTGGGTTAGTAATCGCTGGGACTTAACACATCAAATTAATGCTCTTTAGGCTAAAACAGTCAAATCGTTTTGGCTCTTTCTACAATAAAATGCAATTTCATGTTGCATAACTATTTCTTTAATATCATTTTTTTTTTTTTAATATTCCTTTGAGTACAATTAAAAATATATTTAAATAGATATAAAGTAGTTTTTCCTCTTTTCTTATTTTTTTATTTCTTTTTTTTTCGAATATTCAATGTCTCCACGAAACTGCTTACTGTATTTTTAAAAAGCACATTGGTATAATATAAATGAATAATAAATATATTAATAATAAAATATTTTTTCATTGCATGCCACATGTTATATCATTTCTCGCGTATTCGCATGACGAAAAGAAGAAAATTATGTTGGTAGCTTGTTGAAACTGTTTCGTACATTTTTTAAAAACATGCCTCTAATATACTATATTATAAATAAATTATAAATATTAATAATTAAATATCTTAACGTTGGGTCGTGTTATATCATTTTCGTATTTGCGGACGTATTTGCGGACGAAAAAAAAAGAAGCAAAATTATGTTGGTTCCTTGTTGAAACTATTTCATGCATTTAAAAAAGAAAGAAACAAAACTAAATAAAATAAAACATGAACAAAATAAAAAAATAAAACAAACACATGATACCGATACTATAACAGAAACAAATAATAAATATTAATAAACGAATATATCTTAACGTAACGCATCGTAATATCGTATCGTATAAATTTCTAACATATTCGCGTGGGTGAGAGCAGGAACGAAAAAAAAAGGAAGAAAAGGAAAAAAACACAATTTAGTTTTAATGAAAATAATAGAATATATAAATACTTTATATCGATCAGATCAAATTGAAACGAAATCAATATTTCGAAAGAACTTAGGTATTTTTTTTCATTTGAACAATATTTACGCTCGAAATCGATCCCGCGCTCGCACATCCGGTTAACTTTATTTCCATACTACTATCCGACACTCTCTCTCTCTCTCTCTCTCTCTCTCTCACACACACACACTCTCTTTCTCTCTCCCAATATTTGAATAAAAAAGTCAACCGTGTATATGCGGGAAAACTATGAACTCTTTCGGATACGTTGCCGTCGCGTAAAATTAATGTGCATGCATATCACCGCTGGAAAACGTTAGCGCTCAGAACGAACTCGCTTGGCAGAAGTCATAAAAGCGTGAAACTTCGGCTGTGTCGGCCGTGAATGCGTTCGTTATCGTTAGTCAATTTTTGACTCGAGCAGAGAACGTTAGCCATGGTTATTGATGACCGACTAATGAAATATTTAATCTCTTTCGCAACATATTTCATTCAATGGTCCGAGTACCGACTTAAAAATTATATATAGTGTAATTGATATAGTTAGATTTAAAAAAATAGTCGCTTGTGTTTTTTGAAAAAAAAGGAAGAGAGAGAGAGAGAGAGAGAGAGAAAGAGAGAGAGGGAAGGAAAGAAAGACAAAAATAAAGAAAACGAACGAACGTCATGCATTTGTAATACCATAAAAAAATTGATCCATCTTTGTGATCAAAATATCCATTGCAATATGTTGGAAACAAAGATTTATCAATCAATATTTATTGTATCGATTGATACACGATACGGGTTGATAGAATTTTTTCAAAGAACAATTTTATATTGGATATTAAGGAAATAATAATTAAATTTATATTACCTTTCGTAATACTTTTATGAATTTTTATATTAAATCGAATTTTCATTGTTGAGTATAAATAAATTTTGATTTTTAAGTTTCCCGTGATGAATAAGAATTTAATTACAAGTAGAGATAAATAAACACGAAGGTGAACTTCAGACAGTTCTAAGAATCTGTTAATCTGCTTTTCTCTTATATGTTTGTTTATTAGACCATTATTGATTTCTTATTAATCGAGACTCCAAGGACGTACTTTCAAAGTCAGTTAGAGTTTAGACGTCGCAGAGTTCGGTTCGTCTCTTCATTGTTATCAGGTATAATTATATAATTTCTATTAAACATTTCTTATTGCGTAATTTGATTATTACTGATATATGTTTCAATGCGTATCTAATACATAAGTACGTAGGTTAATAACGAGATATGATAAAGCTTCACGTAAATTTCTATTATACATACTTTACGTTTGTTTATTAGACCGTTATTGATTTCTTAATAATCGAGACTCCAAGGACGTACTTTCAAAGTCAGTTAGAATTCAGACGTCGCAGAGTTCGGTTCGTCTCTCCATTGTTATCAGGTATAATTATATAATTTCTATTAAACATTCCTTATTGCGTAATTTGATTATTACTGATATATTTTTCAATGCGTATCTAATACATAAGTACGTAGGTTAATAACGAAACATCATAAACATTCAATTTTCATTAAACATTATTTATCGCTCCATTTAATTATTGCTGGTATATCTTTTACTTCGTATCTAATATATAAGTACGTACGTTGATAACGAGATATCATGAACATTCGTGTAAATTTTTTTTATACATACTTTGCGTTCGTTTGTTGTTGGACCAGTATTGATCGAGACTCTAAGGACGTACTTTCAAGGTCAGTTAGAATTTAGATGTCGTATATTACAATTCATTCTCCAATTATAATCTCATGTATTCATACATTTTTCGTTAAGCATTATTTATCGTATAATTTAATTATTAGTTATATATTTTCTCAATGATTAAATAAGAGAAAATAATAGTTTGATAACTCTATTAACTGCTCGAAGAAACAAAGAAGAATTCACCTGTTGCATGATATCGACTATCGGATATCCCCTGTCGATAGGCTTATCGAACTTTCTTATAAGACACTTCGGTGACTAATTGTAAGAAAGCAATGATTATATAGATAGAAGCTTCGACCGAATGAAATCTTTAAAAATTTCTCTTATGAAACCATAAAACACTTTTGTATATTAATCTTTATCCTATTCAATAGTTTATGCAATAATCAAGAATTATTAAAATCTATAATTTAATAATAACAAATTATATACAAGAGATATTTCGTACAATCGATTTGCAAGCACTCTTCGAAACTATAACATGTGTGTGTGTGTGTATGTGTATACATACATACATATATATATATATATATATATATATATATATATATAACATCTATGTATAACATTTACAGAGTGAATTCTCGATTAATTAATTTTAATTAGTTAATTTAAATCATATTTTCGATATATATATATATATGTATATATATATATGTATATATATATACACACGCACACGTTACATGTTACATTTCAACTTTCACAATAATATTAAAACAAACGAGCCAGAATAATTCTTCGAATTTTCGACTTTAAAGCATTATAATAAACTGAGTATAAACAGAGAAAAAATCATTTTTTTGAGAAAACTTGTTTTGTATACCATGCTTATACACGTTCGTGTAAATAAAAATAAAAAAAAAAATGAGGTGGTACCATAGCATTTTTCTCGAAAGTCGTAAACAAAGGAGTTAGAACGTGCGAAGTGTTACATTGCGCGAGGCACACGCGTGTCGTACACCATATATTCTCAAATATACGACCAAATAAAAGCTACAAATTGCTTCCATAGCTGGGAACGAAACGTGCGTTTAACTTAACGCACTTGTTTCCTTTTATTTTTATTTCATCCGACGTGCGTTATCTTTAAGACTTATAGTTGAGATCGACAACAGCTATATATAAAAACGTATATAGTTAATTCGTATATAGATTACGTATTATGTATACAGTGCAATTTTTTTTTATATATAGAATATTCTGCAAAAAGGCATTAATCCGTATATGTCAAAAAATTATTAGTTTAGGAGATATTTATAAACGCTTATTCAGCATTTACTCTACGCTTACTCAGTATTTACTTTGCGCTTATTCTCCGTTTACTTTCTATATTTGTTTAATGTCTCTATCACTTTTAGTTCGTTAGATATTCCTATGTAAATGGAAGACGTAACTATTGATAATATAGAAAAAGATTTTTTTTTTTAATAAAAAAGTAATTTACTTATAAATTATTTATCAATTTATATAATATATAGATCAGTCATAATCGAATTTGAACTTTTTTTTTAAACGTAATAAGATAAATTTAGTTGGTAAAAATTTGTTTATAAAAATTGTTTATAACAAATTGTTAATTAATTATTAACAATACCTTGAAAAAAAAAATAGAGAAAATACATTGCAATCGGGTGTAAACTTTCTTTTCCTTTTTTACAAAATAAGATACATTTAGTTCGTAAGAATTTGTTTATAAAAATTGTTTATAACAAATTGTTAATTAATTATTAACAATAGCTTGAAAAAAAAATAGGGAAAATTACGCACTTTATAATAGTAGTTGACTCATGTCTCTACGACTTTTAGTTCCGAAGATATTCTCATGTAAATATAATATACAAAGGAATTGTTTATTTCGTAAAAATTTAATTTGTTTATTAATTGTTTATTAATTTATATAATTCTATAAATCAATCGCAATCTGATGTGAATTTCTTTTTTTTTTTTTTGCAAAATAAGATTAATCTAGTCCGTAAGAATTTGTTTATAAAAATTGTTTATAACAAATTGTTAATTAATCATTAACAATATCTTTAAAAAATAGAGAAAATTCTCCCCTTTAAAATGGTGGTTGTTTCAAGTTTTTACGACTTTTAGTTCCAGAGATATTCTCATTTAAATCGAATACGTTTATATTGACCCACTGACCTATATTTCATTCATAAAACTCGGTGACACACTGACCTATATAAATTCCAAGAATTTACGCTAACTTACTACTACTACTACTACTTACTACGAACAGCTGTATTAAACGATTTATGAATGGAAATCTTTCAAAGGCGATATCTTCGGAACGAAAAATCGTAGAGACTTGAAACCAACGCCGTTTTCAAGCGTATTTTATTCTTTATTTATTTAAATATTGCAATAATATTGTTATAATAAAACCGATTTTGTTAATAATTTTAAAAATTGGATTTTTTTCTTTTCTTTCGTAAAAACGGACATAATTATAATGAAATCGATTAAATTTTTATTATAATTATATTTGGCAATTATTAAATATTAAAATTAAATATTTCTGTAAATTATATTTTGTTTATTTAAAAAATATTTATTAATACTAGTCGCTAATGCGAGAAATCGAAAGATCGAAAACTCGGAGAAGTTCTTTCGTAGTAACGACGTAATCGTGAAGAAGTTACTTAAGTTTTAGCATAAATTTTATTTTGTTTGTTTAAAATAAGAGATAAAGTGTCTATTAACGATCGATAATATAAATAATTGAATGATCAGAAACTCGTAAGAAACGAAGATTCGAAAAAGATTTATCCTTTTAGTTTTAGTTATGCAAACGAAAAGAATCATAAAGAAATGACGAAGAAATATAGTAAACGACAAAAGGAAGCTTTAAAGGATGACGTCATCGTATGTTTTTAAATATGTACATACTTAGCATGCAGAAAGCTTCTGGGAGCAGTCAAACACCAATGTAAAGCCTGTTTTTTTTTTTTCTTTTTTATTAGGTTAAGAGTCACGCTTATTTTATTCGAGCGCGAGATATTTTTCGAAAAAGAAAAAAGAAAGAAAAGTGGGGAAAAAAGAGAGATAAAGAGAAAGAGAGAAAGAGAAAGGAAATACTGAAAGCTCGGTGAACTTTTTATCTTTTGAAATGTAGCTCGAAAAACGTTCTTGTAAATTTATGTAGGACAAGCATTATATGTCCAGTCTGCAGTTATCCAGCGTGAAAAGGATATGTTTATGTACGTATATGTACATATATATTTATATGTATGCATACGTGTATATGTATACACATAAATACATGGCTATCGATTCCCTTGCACAGCTAAACCCATTAGAATCGACAAATATCGATGATTGTAAAATAACAGAAAGTTTAGTAATTATCGAAATGTACAACGGCATTTCGGATAAACAACGTGTTTAATAGTATAAACCGTATTGGAATAGCTTGATTGAGAGTACTCATTAGTAATCGGTATTCCATTTATCCATGACAAAAGAATGTTTATGACAATAATTTCGTCGGGTATTACATTTACAATATTCTGTATTACTGACTCGATAAAATCACATATATTTAATACTCGAATTTAATTCGTTTTCCTTATTTTTCTTTTTGTTTTATTTCTTATTAAAATCTCATCGTTTATAATATAAAATACTAAATGTTTCTTTTTCTTTCCTTCTTTTCTTCCTCCGTTCAAAACAAAGTTTGTCACTAAAGTAATTCAAAAGAAAAAAGAAGAAACAAAGAAGATAAAAAGGAAACAAGAAAAAAAAGTACATTATAATCTTTATTACGAAAGTAGTTAATGCTCTTTTCGACGAATTACTATTTTACTTTTCGTTTAAATCATCTCCCATTGTCTTTAAAATATACGACATACATACATATACATATAGACATATAAATACATACATATATATATATATATAAATATATATATATACACATATATATATATATATACATATACATACATAAAGGAGATAACGAGACTTCGAGGACCAATAGCAAGATCAGAGAAAGAAAGAGAGAGGAAAGTGAAGAAGGAAATCGATGGGAAGTAAATGGTGCGGAAAACTATACGGCCACCTCGTGGCTCATTTTCTACTTTTCTCTACTCGGACAGAGTCCAACTCAATAGCGGTAGCAGATTCTCTTCCGTTCCGAAGAACCGTCCCTTTTTCGATATCGATCTTTCGATTTATCTTTATAGTGAAGGAGCTTACTCTTATTCTCTCTCCCTTTCTCTCTCTTTCTCTTTTTTCTCTCATTCTCTTGTTCTTTCTTTCTTTCTTTTTCTTTTTCTTTCTCTTGTTCTGTCTCTCTCTTTCTCTAGACTATTCGGAAACAAATGACGGATGCGACCTTGTTCCCTTAGGAGAAACGTTTTCGTCGCTTTCTGTAATGTAAAAGAAGAGAATTTGAAGAAAGAGACTTTAAAAAAGTACGATCCTCTCTATAAATTCGAAAAGAAAATTTTTCTATCATTGATAATATTTTATCTCACATCTATATTATATATATATATATATATATATATATATATATAAATCTTTTATTTAGCTACCTACTTTTTGGGTGTCCCTTGATAACAGGCAGAAACTTAATAAACGATCTATACGTTTCATCTATCTATCTTTTTCTTACTAGCTTATTTTTCTGGTGAAATTGCACGTTACAAAAGATACATTTGTTCCGGTACTTACCGACCGACAGTTTGAAGGGACATCGAGAGTGAAAGACAGAAAGAGAGAGCGAGAGAGAAAGAGAGAAGAATGACATATAAACTGGCAGATGTAAGTGTTTCAGAGTTGATAGTTCGACTGTTACAAGTATAGGGTTATCTCGATTTCAAAATGACATTCTCAAAGAGGCTTCAACTGTCACGAAACTAATTTCGATACTGACAACCAGAATTCGATGGGAAACTATGGAGGAACATCTACGTTTTCTTTATTTTTTAGATATATAAAAGAAAAAAAAGAAGGAGAGAGAGAGAGAGAGAGAGAAAATAACGTTATATAGGACATATATGAAAACACAAAGAGAGAGAGAGAGAGAAAAAGATAAAGACAGAAGGCATGAATCAAGTCAAAGGCACAAATAACTCTAGCGAATAGTAAAACAGCACGTTACATTAAAGCTCGTGCAATGGCGTAGTCTCGTGAATCCACGATGTAACATCCTTCTCGTTATATCCTTGTTGTCAACCTCCACGGAATCGTTATCCTCACCATTGTCGTAACAACGATCGATCCAGGAAGTGCAATGCGAGGTGCATCAACGATGATGCTTATCGTACTGTTACTGGACGATGGCTGAGCCAGCGAAATCGTACGTTACCAGAGCATAAATCGCCTTCTGACTCGCGAATTCACGTATTTGTATATATGTATGTGTGTATATGCGTGTGTTTGTGTACGTATAAATGTGTACGTCCATTGCGCGCACGCGCGAATGTATGTGTACGTGTATGCATGTATTTCTCTCTTTCTCCCATTTATTCAAAGACGAAGGAAAATGTACAATCGATTCGTATATTTTCCTGTACGTGTGTGTGTGGTTACGGATACCACTGTTCACTGTTTCTTATTTTAGGAGTTGAAAGATGAGAAATGAGAATTCTGCCTCATTTCAGCTTCATTAAGAACTCTAGCACGTTCGAAGTATAGGATGATTAATAAAAAATTCGAGAGAGAGAATTATTTAAAAATAGATGATAGTAAAAGATAGATGACGTAATCTTACAATTATTTGGATTATTTGTTTCTCTTAGAATATTTGTTCGAAAGATATAGACAACAATTCTCGTGTTGATTAATCAGACAGAAAGGATCGAGAAAATGAAGATCTAGAGATCACGGAAGCTATTTAACGAAAATCTCCCTCTATCCAATTTTCACAAAATCTCCCATTTATGTATTGTCTCACGTATTGTTCGACTCTCACAAATAAAGTAAATTGTCTCTAATCCCCTTACGCTTGATTTATCGAACCAAATGAAGTTTTTCTAGATGAAACGAAGCACAGTAAATTTTCTTTTGTCTCTATATAAATTCGATGAAAAATTAAGCGGAAAGATAGAGAAGCTAAATAAAAAGAAAAATAAATGAATAGATTCTTATCGATTGTTTATAATAAAATAACAAGATAATCTTGTGATATATTATTATTATTTATACGAAAAAGGTCTTATTTAATAATATCATTATGCGACGACATATTATATGAACGATCAAATAAAAAATTTCTGTAGTATTAAAAGAGTAGAATTTGTTGAAAAAATAATTTTTCGTCGGACGAAAGAGAAAAAGGAAGGGAAAAAGAGAAAGAAAAACTTACTTGTTGTGTGTGCAAAATGATCGCACAAGTAAAGATAACGTGAACTTCTCCGAACGATAAAGTTTAACCGTGATATTAAATCCGCATATCGTACCGAAACATTATTGGATCCGAAGTACGTGGCTTTTATATAACGATAATATTAGCTCACACCGGAAGGTAGTCCGTAGGAGTAAATGGCACGCGTTCTTGCACGTTTGCTTTTGTATTGGTAATCATGGTATATCAACGGGAAAAGATAGACAAAGAATGTTTATTCGAGTTAAAACAGTGTTCTGATAAAGGTCATACTAGACGCGCACAAAAGTTTATAAAAATATTTCAATAACGAAATAAAATCGAAGGAAGATGCAAAATATTCATTATATATATATACTTGTTATAAATAATAATTACTAAACGTAGTATTACGTTAAATATCAAATTACTATTGTTGTTCCCTCTTAAAAAGAATATAACGTGTAATTTAAAAATGAGAGATTAAGAACTACCCGACGAGAAAGAGAAAAAGAGAAAAAACAGACAAAACCAAATACGAATAATTTGATTGAAAAATATTGTATTATTAAACAAAGTATTACGATCAAATACAATCTAATTATCGTATAAATAACAATCATAATCACTATAACGTTAAACATGAAATTATTCTTTGATCGTTCATAAAATCATATCAATCTTAAAACCATCCTTTTTTAAAAACAAAAAAAAGGACTATCCGAGAGTATATCTAAAAATATCAAAAAATTGCTGAGAGAAAGGAGGAGAGAAAGAGAGCGAAAGAGAGAAAGAGAGATGAAGAAAAAGAGAGAAAGCGAGAGAGAAAGAGAGAGATAGAAAGATAGCAAAGGTAGTAAAGTTGAAAGATCGCACGAATGAGGATGATTCTCGTTCGTAATATACGACGCGTGTTGAAGGACGTAAACGCGAGATCGTATGATTGTCGCGTGGCAAAGCTGAAAGCATGAAAATCGTTGAAAAAAAAAGGGAAAGAAAAAAGCTCTCATTTTTCCCTCTCTCCCTTGCTCTCTCTCTCTCTCTCTCTCTCTCTCTCTCTCTCTCTCTCTCTCACTCTCTAAACCAAGAGAAACGCAACGATGTCCTTCGAACACATACATGCATATATTCGTACATAGATACATACATGCATGTATTAATACATACATACGTACATACATACATACATACATACATACATACACACGTATGCGATTTGTCCTCAAAAATGGTGCACTCGACTAGCATAGCAGCACTCACTGACGAACGAGTTAGCGAATGAGCTCTAGGTTGATGCCAGCATCCAAGTGCACTCCGCGAATAATCGCGCCGTAAAACGTGACCCGAAACGCGTGAACCCTCTCCTCTCTATTTTCCCCTCTCATTCCTTTTCTCCTTTCCTCCTCTCTTCTTTTTCGAAGAGAAGCATACCAAGATATATATCATATCTACAAGCTTTATCTTCAACAAGGTGGAAAAATGTTTTTACGCTTGAGAATCCTTCAAAGCGCATCGTGAGTGCTGATCGAAGCGAGAGAGAGAGAGAGAGAGAGAGAGAGAGAGAGAGAGAGAGAGAGATAAAGAGAGATAAAGAGAGATAAAGAGAGAAAAAGAGAGAGAGAGAGACAGAAAACATCTCTCGATCTCCGAGCTTTTCTCTGACTTTTGCAACACGCGTCTTCACGAATTTTTCTTCTTTATTACTTTTCTGTCTACTTTTTTTCTGCTTTTTTTATCTTTGCCTTCTCTCTCTCTCTCTCTCTCTCTTTCTCTCTCTCTCTCTCTCTCTGTCTCTCTGTATCTCTGTCTCTCTGTGTCTCTGTCTCTCTGTGTCTCTGTCTCTCTCTATTACTACTTTAATTTTACGAAAAAGAAATTAGGTAGATGGTAGATGCATTACCAAGAAGGTAATTACATACTTACTTACTCGGAATATTCAGCAAAATTCAAAGTATCATGTAAAGATTAAAGTAAAGAAGCTTGTAAGTATATGTACGTATAACTCTACCTATATAAACATACGTATATTTATCAATGAAAAATTTAATAATATAAAAACTTGATAGCTTTAATAGATCATTTGTTATAAAAACTCTTATCACCATTCATCATATTTCTCTTCAACGAGCTACGCTCATATTTTATAATATTCGTTCTGTTTCCACTCGGCATACTATATAGATGGCCCTGAATGTGAAGGGTCAGAAATTTCTGAGTAGGTGATGTCCTTCGTGTTTCTTCTCACGATTTCCCAAAAGGCGTGAATAGCCCCTGTTTTCTCTCTCTCTCTCTCTCTCTCTCTCTCTCTCTCTCTCTCTCTTTCTTTCTCTTTCTCTCTTTCTATCTTCTTTATCACGTACATATAAATGTGTATATATTATACGTACGGTCTAAAGCAGACCGGATACAAATACCGTCTTTAGCCTCTGACATATGTACTTACGTGCGTATATATAGAATAAAGAAAAGAGAGAGAAAGAGAGAGAGAGAGAGAGAGATGGAAAAAGAAAAAAAAAGAAGTTGATAAATGAATGCGTGGTTAAGGTACGTGAGGAGGGAGGCGAGAAAAGCACATTCTTGTGCTTCGTGTTACTCGAAGGAAGAAGGAAAAAAAAAAAGAAAAAAGAGAAAGGCTAAAGACACCTTTGGGGATGCCAAAAGGGAAAAGATGTCAAGAAGAAAGGAAGATCGTCGAAATACATCTTGATCCTGTGATCTTGATCCTCTTGCTTTTCACTTGGTGAAAATTGTTTGGTTATATAGAAAACTCGGTCTCTTTCTCTCTCTCTCTTTCTCTCTCACTCTCTCTCTCTCTCTCTCTCTATCTATCTATCTCTTAACCTAGAAAATTAATTATTATTATCGGATAACTTAATGCGTTACTGTTGCTAAATTTGTAAAGCGTATAATACCGTAACGTTGAGCGATTATAAAATGTTTCGGTGGAACGATAAACCGTATTAGGTTACCCGCGAGTTCATCGAATGAAATTTAATCCCAGATTATATTATCTACCCGTTCGTGCAGTGCTTTGTTCGTTTCACGTGTACTACAACTTGTGAGTACGTTGAAAATATTTTCTACGTTAATACGTTGAAAATTGTGCATGAAATTTTTTTTTTATTCTCTTTGTTTTTTTTTTTCCTTCTTGCTCCCTTTTTCCTTTTATTTTATCCCCTTCCTCAACCCCTCTCAAACAAAAAAAAAATGAACAAAATTTTCCAACAATTCTCCCGAATGTTACGAGAAAATAACGATATATAAATATCGCCAAATCGCAAATATGCAATTATTTTGCTACACTCTCTCGTCGAATTTTATGATATAAAATAAATAAATTTTGTAATATTACCAGGAACGGTAGTATCTACATAAATAATATAATACTTATTATCGATATTGTGAAAATCAATATTTCATTGTAAATTGAAAAAACATGAAACGATGAGGAATAGGAATATAATGAGGAATATCGTTGAGAATTGATAAAGCAATTCAAGAAGAAGTAATGTACATCGGTTTCGAGATTTCCCAAAAAGAAATTCTAGGTTGAAATTGGCCATCGGATGGAACAGCAAAGGGTTGGAAGGGGTGGTCGGGGGAGAGAAAAGGGAGGAACGCGTTGTCTCGTCTTTTTTGCATTAAAATTCAGCCGTCAGATCCTTTGGTACGCGTTCGAATCTGGGTGACGTTTCTCTTTCCCACCCTCTCAACACCTAACCGAATACTTCGAAAGGATTTTTGCTGCTCGTACGAGTCAAGTTAAGCTCGCTTTTGCATTCAGTGACATCGTCCTCGTCGGAACATCCAGCTCGTTGGTACGTGCGATATGAAAAATACATAATTCTTGGAGGAAAGTGCGAATAATAGCTGTATCACGTCCCAGCTGCTCGTACCGAAGTATCGTCGTCGATATTTTAAAAGCGAACGAGAGAAAGAGAGATAGAGAAAGAGAGAGAGAGAGAGAGAGAGAGAGAGAGAGAGAGAGAGAGAGAGAGAGAGAGAGAGAGAGGACACAGAGCCCCTATTTTATTTTGCGATATAATACTCGACTCCGTGTCGTCCACGTCGCTTGACATATTGGACGTGATAGGGTGTAATCCGTTATGCCAAGCTTCGAGCTTGCGAACGGAGATCTAGAGCCTCGATCACTCTCCTTCTCTTTCTCTCTCTTTTTCTCTCTATCTTTATCTCTGTTCTACAATATAGAGAAAACAAAAAGATAGCATATATTTATAGTTTAAAATCACTGATCTATAAAAAATCTTAACACAATAAACGTCCGAAGGTAGCGAAAAAGAAAAATGAAAAGTTTGACTCTAATCTATATATATATATATATATATATACGTGTATATTTGTGTGATATATATTCATAAAAGTTAACCATCATAAATGAATTGGTATTTTAATTATAGTTTTTATCGCATTTCTTTTTCTTCGTTGTTTTCTAAAAATTACAATTCGATTAAAACTGAGTAATACTATCTATAATTCTCGAATGAGAACTTAACGAATTGTTATACCTATCTTATATCATGTATATATAGGTATGTTCTATCATCATTCGCGAATTCTCGAACACGAGATAATAACACGAGAATATACTGTTCTTGTTTCAGGAAGTGCATACATCATCAGATGGAGTGCACCGCAGTTGATGATCGTTGCGGTACAGTACATACTCACTGGACCGTACATGCCACCGTACGTACCACAAACGGCGAATTAAGAACTAATAATACATCTTCGATCGGGAGAAGAGAAACGAAGAGAGAATGAGAAATGAGGAGGAGAAGTAGAAGGAGGAGAAGGATGAGGAGAAGGAGGGAGTGAAGGAAGGAAGGGACCGATTTCTGTAGCCGAATTAGTTCACAACCCAAACGCAATTCGGCAATGCTCAAATCGATCGGCAATTCAATTTCGAATCGGTGAACTTTAAACATTAAGTCGATTAAACATCGAATTACCTGTAATTCGCGAATTGACCCACGAGTTTGATTACAACCACCCAGGAACAGTGGTGGCCGAATTACCACAAAACGATAATTATGTATGAAAGCGCGTCCGTACTTCCTGATTACATTGGCTTGTTATACCTACATCGAGACTATAGTATAGTATACTACGCATTCGTATAAATTACAAGGTAAATTAGAACGAAATTAGTAGCTCGCGTTCCTCGCTATCTCGCAGATGGTAGATTATGAAATCGAATGATATCGAAAAATTTGTCCAATCTAAATCGATATACCATTGCCAATCAACATTCTCTTTTTTTTCATTCATTCATTCATTCATTCATTTATTCATTCATTCATTCATTCATTCATTTCATGAATAACACGAATAATCTGATTCTCGTTGAAATCAATTATTAGTCCTTTTAAAGAATAATTTGATTTGATAAGAAATATTCGCAAAAATGAAATTTAAAAAAAGAAAGAAAAGAAGGAACAAAGAAAGAAAAAATTAATTCCGTTAAAGTATCGTATCGAAATCTATTCGCTTTAGGAATGGATCGATACGCGACGATGAATCCGAAAGGTTAATTTGAAATTTCGCTTGTTATATCTACATATAATGTCGCCCCGGAGATATATTAGTGGAATATTAATCGGCATCATTAGTTGCACGACAAATTGCTCTATCGTCGGACCAACGAAATGGGACAAGAACGCAACGAATGGATTTACGGTGAAGCTCTATCCTGTGGAAATATATGTACTTATACATACCCATGTATATATATGTATATATATATATATATATATACATATTATATATATATATAACTTCAAATAAACTCGGCGACGTCGAAAAGCATGTCACCGATCGATTCGAAGCGATTTTGCAACGGTTTAATGGCAAGCTCGCGCGCACGTGACATTTATTAAACCACATTTTGGGATTGCAGACGTCCATGGAACGTAAGCATAACCGAGAGTCGTGGAACGTCGTAGAACTAGCTTTGATGTGGGGACAGTGTGATGTACAGTAAAGCTCGATTAACTTAGCCAATTTAATTGAAATTCGAACGTTAGATCTTCCATTAATAGACCGATCAAAACGGCACTTTACGTCTTATCGTTTAATGATATGAACGAACAATGTTCCGTTTATATATCAGACTTTCCCTTAGATAGTTGCGACTTTTTCCTTTTCTTTCCTTTTCTGTCGTTATTTTATTTTGTATTTTTTTGGTTTTCTTTGTATGTCTTTTTCCGCGATACCAACACAGTCATATTGGATTTACGATAAAACAAATGGCGTGCGAAATCGTGTTAGAGTTGTACAACGTTATGTCGAAAAGGACGATTTTGCAACGGCGCAAACGAGGAGACAATGGGAACAAAACTTTCTTTCCCTTTTTTCTATTTTTTTTTTCGTTTTTTATTTATTTTTTTTCTTCCTTTTTGTTTCACGAAGCAGCGTAATCTATTTCGATCTAACACGCGCGGATTCTATGGATTAAAAATCCAACATGGCGGTGCTAACTTTCACATATTCTAAAACTGCACGGAAACGAATTGGAAACTCGCGTTTTTTCTTTTTTCTTTCTTTTTTTTTTTTTTTTTTTTTTTTTTTTATTATCTTGACATAGATACTACGCGAAATTTGTATGCAAGCTGTCGCGATAATATTCGGTGGCGCGCGCATACAATGCACACATACACACACGAAAAAATACATATTCGAAAAATACGTTCAGTTGGATGAAAAACTTTTTATACATGCCGATTTTCATTGTACGTCGACCGGATAACGTATCATGGCAATCAATGTAAAAAAATGTTCCCAAGTTCAAACGTACGCGAATTCTTGATACGATGTTTTTTCCCTCACTTTTTTTCTCCTCTTTCTCTTCTTTCCTTTTTTCTTTCCTTTCCTCGGAATCATTCGACGCAAGTTTAAACCAGAGATGATAGAAAACGTGATTGAGGAATGATGTAAAGTATTGAGGAGTTTCGTAGAAAAATCGTTGAAAAGCGTTCTTAATTTTCGAACGATTGACGAACGGCTTCGAGTTTAAGTAAAGCAGCTTTCCCCACTTGCAATTCTTGCTTCGCACGAAAACGTACGGGATACTTTCGGCTAAGCTCCGCTTAACTCGAGCAATTTCATTTTATCCGTAGTATAGTATTAACAGTAGCAATAGCAGCAGTAACAGAAGCAGGAGGAGAATCATTCCTAAGTCTTACATCGTTAAAATTTATCCGAATCATCGATCGGTGCCAAATAAATGCGATGTAAATGGATAAACGAAAACGATGAGCGAAAAGAGAGAGAGAAAGAGATAAATACTATAACGAATGATTAATAATTAATCGGTAATAAAAAAAAAAAAGGAAAATGAAGAAAAAAAAAGAAGAAAAAAGAGAAAAAAAGAAGAAAAGAAAACCAAAGAAAACGGAGGGATATAACTTGACCGTCGTACAACAAACTGAAACTTGGAATAGTAGAAGATTTATAATTTACATGAGTTGGCCTCGATGTTGAGTCTTAAAATTGCGATGAAACGTCCAAGAGGGTTGTGTCTTCGACATAAAAGGAGAAAGAGAGAGAGAGAAAGAGAGAGAGAGAGACAGAGACAGAGAGAAAGAAAGAAAGGAGAAATGTGATTAATGCTACGTCACGCGCGTACCTTCTCCGTAGTCGCGTATAATATTCCGTGCTTGAACGATATCGCCTGGCCGGCACGTTCGCGATAAAACGAAAGCGAATATTTATTTCTACGAATTCAATTATTTCCCTATAGAGCAAGTATGGCTATCTGAATGTATTTTGTATATGTGTATACGTACATATGTACTATATACATGCAAGAGAGAGAGAGAGAGAGAGAGAGAGAGAGAGAGATAAACGGAGTTAAATCGACTATCCCAGCTTTCCGGTTCGGTCCAGCCAACTGAGAGTTTATTCTCACACGGGCCACTTCGTCGTTTTCCATTCGTGAATCGATAAAAAAGGGTGGAGAATACATAGTTATCTGTGTATTTCGTTAAATTTAGAACTACCATACTATTTCTTTTCTTTTCTTTTTTAAACATAACTGGTAATATTACCTCTTTCTATATATATATACATATATATGTGTAATGTATGTATGTATATATATATATATATATATATATATATATATATATATATATTATAGCATAAAAACTTTCCGCAAAGAATTCCGCAAGAAATTTTTATTCCCCAGTTTGAGAAAAGCCACCTCCCTTTTAATCCACCTTAGGCGAACGTCGAACACAACTTGAAATTCTTCGTAGGAGGTTTCTTTTTTTTTCTTGAACCCACCCAACCCTTCGTCTAAAGAGGAAAAAAAAAGAAAAAAATAAAGAAGCATTCGCCGTTTCGGGTTTTCTTCTGCTCCGGCTGGTCATGCAACGTTCTTAGGGATAGAAAGAAAGAGAAGGAAACCGGTATGAAAAGTTTCGATCGCACAAAGAGGGCTTCGATAAAGTATCATTCGGCCGGAAAGTCTCCGGCAGAAAGTTACCAATCTATGGGAGAGATTGAAAAGTTCCCTTTTATGTCGCCCGTTGAAATACGAAACTTTCTGTAACACGTACAATGTACATATGTGTGTGTGTGTGTGTGTGTGTATGAGTGTATGTGTGTATACATAGTGAAGAGACACAGACATATACAAAACTATCCGGAAACAACGAAAGAATCGCAAAGATTTCGAAAAATAAGAGGAAAATGAAAAATCGACCGATTTGCATAGATCTTTTGCAGTTTTTTGTTTTATTTTCCTTTTTTGTTCTCCCTGCCTCAAGTAATATACCACTTTATAGATTTCATTGAAAAAAAAAAAAAAAAAAAAAAAAAAAAAAAAAAAAAAAAAAAAAAAAAAAAAAAAAAAAAAAAAAGAAAAAAAAAGAAGATAGGAAAAACTTTTTTTTTGAATACCTCTTCTAGTCGTTTATATTAATGTTCCGGATAAATAAAACATTAAATACGGTAAATTTCGTTCATGTAAATAACATATTAATCGTTTTGATTACACGATGATTCGCGGAATACAAGTATCGATATCCAATCGAGTAATCGATCAGAAGTTTACACGAGACCAACATCAAAACCAATTACGCGAACTACCTTTACGTTGAAGTACATAAATTAGTTAGTAACAAGTTTGTTGACCGTTCTCCACTTCGTATACGAAAAAGCAATTAAAAAAGTATGAAAACAGTTTTGTCTTTTTCGCTTCTATTCGGTATCATTTTGCAGATTGAACGAACGTAATCGAGAGAGAAACACGAACGCAATTACAGAGAAACCACCTCTCTGACCTATAAATTGTTCGATTCGATATGTACCGATAGCTTAAAGGAGAAAAAAAATATATATATATCTGTTTCAAAAAAAAAAAAAAAAAAAAAAAAAAACAAACAAACAAAGAAAAATCAAATAAAAAGAAAATGGACCAAGATAGCCGAGTAACAAAATCTCCATTTTTTTGTTCGCATATCTCAATTAAAATAATTCCAATAGAACGTTCATACGACTGTATCGACCTATCAATTTCTTCCTTCTCCGTCTAACATAACTTTTTCAACTTATAAAATATTTTCCTTTTCCATGGTAAAAAATTGATTTCTATCTCTTTTTAATTTCTACATTTGCATATGTACATATGTATGTATGTATGTATATACGTAAATCTTTTCTTTTTTCTTTTTTATAAAATTAACGTAACACTTTCTCAAAAACTACATTTTCGAAATTACAGTTTCGCATAATCTTTCTCTCTCTCTCTCTCTCTCTCTCTCTCTCTCTCTCGTACATATACACATAATATACGTATACCTACCTATAACATACGTAAATACATGGATATGTATATAGATACCAACATGCATACGTGGGATTACGTTTAAGCGACGCGTGAGCGGCCACAGTCTACGGTAAGCGAGGCGTAACGGAGATACCGCTCCGTGACGTCGTTAAGCGCCGGCATACAACACGATTCCACGCAACGAGACGCACCGCCGCCGTGAAACGACACCCTCTCCCCCATCTCTCCACCACAACGTTGCTCTTTCGATGTTGAAACTTCGGATCGATGAAAAGAGAAAAAGAGAGAAAGAGAAAGAAAAAGAAAGCTTTTTCGTGCATTCACCCACCCCCTCAAGATTTTTTTCTTAAAGAAAATCGACGTTACCGACGTTTACGAAGGTCGGTAAAAATGGGACGTAAGAAGGACGAAGAAGGGAGAAGGGTGAAATGGGGGAGGAAAATAGGGTAGGGGAAAGGTTGTGGGCTACGGATAAAAATGGTTGCTCGAATTTAAAGCGGGAAGAGTTTTACGACGCTGTTAGGTATTAAACTTGAAGGTAAATCCTGATACAACTCACCCCGCACGAATTTATGTCCGTATTCATTATTCCAACAATAAAAAGACGCTCCCTTAAGGAATTCTCCGCTTCTCGAACCGACGGTAATAAAACCTTAGCTTCGCTTTACGGTCATTCACGGAAAGATCCTAAGATTTTCTCCATCCACCCACTTATACTCGGGAACGATGTAAGATATATTTAACTCTTCGAAGTGGAAATATCATCGATTTGTCATAAGATCTCTCTCTTTCTCTTTCTACACACACACACGTATATATGTATATATGTATATATACCTAAATGCTTTGATTTTGATTTCATTTAACTTCTTTACAAACTTATTTCCAACCTGGCCAATAAACCTAGAATCTACGTTCTAACGGAAGAAATTTTCAAGGAGACTTACCGAAAGGATAAATTTCATCGTAAATGAGAATACGCGTGAAGCATAGCAAGGAGAATCATAAGATTCTACGGTATTTCGGGAACAAGTGGTATTATCGTTTTATGCTTTGTTTCTATCCTATCTTTCTCTCTCTCTCTCTCTCTCTCTCTCTCTCTCTCTCTCTCTCTTTCTCTCCCCTCCCTCACCCTTCCTCTTTCGCACTTCTCCTAATTACCTCTATTTCCTTGAAACATAAACTGCAGTGAACAATCCCCATACGCATTAACGAATTCACTTGTGCATTAATTAAACGTAGCTTCCGATAAGAGAGAATCGCTTGATCTCAAAGTTAAAATTTATAAAAAAAAAAGAACAAGAAGAAAGTAAGAAAAAAAGAAAAAAAAAAGAAAGGGAAAAACCAATACACGTTTTTCGTCGTCGAAACGATTTAACGCGAAAATCAAGAAAGATAAATTCTACTACGATAAATAAACTGTACATAAAATATAGTCAAATTTTTTTCAATCAATTTTTTGCTATATACATATACATATACATATGCATATACATATAAATATACGTATATGAAGAAAATTTACACGCAATACACAAGCACATAGCTCTAAAATATTATGGATTCATGCATCACTCGGTATAGAGTAGAAAAATTTTCATTTCTTTCAAAAGTTCTATAACACTTTTTCATGATAGTGATTGCATAATACACTTACAACGATTATGTTTAAAAAAGAAAGAAAGATAGAGAGAGAAAGAGAGAGACAAAGACAAAGACAGAGAGGAGAATCAGGTGCGATGAAAATTTCGAATGACGCAAGGGAGTCTTGTGGTTCAACGAGCTCGATGTAACACAAGTAGAGAAGGATGAGGATCTGTACTGTGTGACGAGAAAAAGAAAAAGGGAGATAGAAAGAGAAGGAGACAGATATAAAAAGAGGGAGAGAGAGAGAGTTAGTTGCTATAGAAGGGTAGATGGAGGAAGAGGGATCCCGTTACACACAGTCTGTATCATCATTTTGCGATGTACTTGCGAGCTTTTCCCGCCTCGTTTAACACGGCCCATTCATAATAAGATGACGGCCGCAAAAGTATTGGCTCTTATCGTAAAGCACAAAACGCGTTACCACGCTAGAGATCCTTCGACCACCGATTTACCAGCACCGTTCTACCAGCCTGAACATCTATTGTCAGGAATTACGATATATCTACCGTCCGTTCCATTCGGTCAATATTTTCTCGGTTCCTCTAACGGGTTCTCGTAATTACCTGATTAATAAATATAACGAAAGCAATCTCCCAAGCTTGAAATCGATCGAAACTGGAGAAAATAAGAATAAGTACAACGGACTAATCATTTTGCCATTTTCTACTTTAAATTTAATAGATTCCCTTTCTACTTATCACTTATATGTATCTTCAAACGCGTGAGATCTACTTTGGGATATTAAACGGATAGTGGGAGGAGGGGAATTACGAGAAATTAATGTACGTTTATTGGATAGTTAGATATATATTCGCATACAAAGTTTTTTTTATTATTTCCTTTTGTACGATAAATCAATTAGTTGTATTAAGTTCGATGATTATAATATCGACAAAATACATTATCTACATATTTTATTCGCCATCCTCTTGCTATGTTACTTGAACTAGTAAAAAGCCTTATTTCATATATTCATATCGACATATATTTCTAATTATGATCGATAAATAGCATTTACGCGATGAAGGAACATGCAAAAATCTCATTCCTACGCATTTATCTCCCCCCCCCCTCCCCTCTCTCTCTCTCTTTCTCTTTCTCTTTCTGTCCAGTTTGCAATTACCAAATTGATTCGATCGTTTTACCAGTAACATATCCGATTAAAAATAACGAACAACCGAAGCTAAATTTCACGGACGCGAAAGGATACGAAAAATGTTTTATCATTGGTGAATACGCAAACGTAGCATACGTGGATTTCAGATATATCAGGAAAAAGTATGATTTTGTTTCTTTTTATTTACAGTATACTACTATTTCTCCATATTCGGCGAATGGTGGCGAATAAAAACGTTAATTGAAATAAATGTGACCGCTTTTTCGCCAGCGATTATTCTCATCTCCCCTACCTCCTGATTCCAACCACCACCCTCTCGCCCACCCTCCACTTTCACGACGCGGTCGATACATCGTACAATAATCTCGATTGACCATTGTGTTCGCCTTGAAATGGTCTACGATCGTACGTGTTGGAAAACGTGTGGTTTGGTAAAAAGAAAAAAAGAAGAAGAAGAAGGAAAAAGGAAAAAAATGGAAAAGAAAAATAATAATCAAAATATAGAAGCTGTAACTGATACTTCTCCTTCAATATCAATTTTCATTGGAAACATTCCTTTTTCATATTTTTATCGTACAAATAATTTCGAAAATAATCGTCTGTAGAAATGACAAAATATGATACTTTGTAACAATATTCGCTTATTCGCGATGAATAACGTATGGTTTTCTTCAAAAATAAAAAATAAATAAATAAATAAAAAAGAGAGAGGAAAGAGAAAAAAAATAACAAAACTATAACAATACGTTTTCTCTGAGATCACTTTTCATTGGGGGGGGAAAAAAAATTAGTCTTTTTTTCTATCGTCAATAATTTTAACGATGCAGTGAATATTTTTTTCTATCATCAATAATTTCAATTACAATGAAAAAAAAAAAAAAAAGCAAAAAACAAAAAAACAAACAAACAAAAATATCGAAACACGATATTCTCTTTCATTTATTCATCTCTTTCCCATTTAAAAATCATATTTTCAATAAATATATTAATCTAAGGATATATGCATGTACCTTAAACACAAGGAAATTATAATCACTATATTTCACTGTATATATATATGTATATATATATACACATACACGTTGTATATATACATACACGTTGATTGGACGTTTGCATTAACCAAATTTATATCGGATGCCAATGAACGAACGCAATAGTATCATTTACCGAGGCCGACCAGGTCAGTTAATTAATCTCTAAACTATATCGAAAAGGACGGACGTAGCTATTCATAATTCGCGAATTATAATCGCATACGATCGATTATTGTTTCGTGTTATGTATGTGTCCCATGGAAACTGGAAATCGCGTTTTCTCGCGTTCGGCCAAGCCGAACACGGATATTCTTCCTCCGTCGTGATAACGAAAATATACAGGAAAAATCTATTGCAAAAGATAAACGATTCTTCCATCGACTGATCCAAAGAGATGCAAAGAGAAAAGAAGAAAAAGAAAAACAAGAAAAGAAGAGTCACGTAAGAACACATAAAACAAGTTGAAAGTATTATCGCTTATACTTTGATATATATATTATATATATATATATATATATATTATGATTATGATTACTATGATGATAATGATTATTATCATTATTATTATTATTACTATTATTATTTTATTATTATTATTATTATTATTATTATTATTATTATTATAGAATTATAATAACAATTATTATGAACATTGATACTATTATTGTTCTTGTTACTATTATTATTACTATTATTTTTATTATGTTATTATTGTTATTGTTATTATAATTATAATTATAATTATTATTATTATTATTATTATTATTATTATTATTATATTCGAGAAATTTAAATTAAAAAGTGCATGAAGTAAAACGTTTACGCATGCACAAATGAATGCTCTATAAAGGAAGTTTATAAATTTTAATATATTAAATCGACCGACAATTTCGGAGGAGGTTCGAACTACGGAAATGGTAGAAAAAGATACAGAGAGAAAAAAAGAAAGAAAGAGAGAAAGAGGGAGGGAGAAAAAAAAGAGAGAGAGAAACATGAAAGCGAAGTTTACTTTTCCGAATTTTTATTCGTTCCTCCGATCGATCGTCGGATACGTCCGGACGTAAATTGTAAGAGATGTAAGATGACTTACTGTAAATAATTCGATGTATAAACCACGTTTCGATCGTTTGTATGATATACAGTGTGAACGTATGTACGTGATGGTGGTACTCGTGTATGTACGATGGAATATAATGTACGAAAAAATCAATTCCATCGATCGAATTCACTTGGACGTCAACGTGTTTTGTGTATGTACATAAATTTTAAGCTCTGATAAGTGCCAAATAGAAATCATTTATCGTCCTCTCTACGCAATACCGTCTGATATAATCGGCATTACTCAAGGAGGATACTCGATATGTAAAATGAAGCTAACTGTTCCAATGAGCACACGTTTGTTTTTCGCTGTTAAAAAAAAAAAAAAATAAAATAAAATAAAAAGAAAAAAGAAAGAGAGGAACACGCAAAGTAAAACAAAAAAAAAAGAAAAAGAAGAAGTCTACACATATGCGAAGCCTAATATCGATGATTGCTTTTTTTATATCTTTTTAATTTTTTATAAAAATTTATACTCGACGAGTCCTTTTAATATTGCAACATTTGATCTCAATCTTGCCAAAAATATTGTCCAATCTATTAACACGTTGAGTAATCAATCATGCTATTCGATTAAAACTATTGAAATTGATTTCATTTGTTTATTGTAATAATTAACAAGTGATAAAAGGAAGAATTAAAGTATGATGTTAAAAATAATAATCATATGCAAAATTATATACTTATCAATTTATGCGTATTAGGTAGGTACTCAACGTGTTAAACGTTTTAACAAAATTCACGTTCACTCGATGCTCGATAATGAGCATAAAATAATTTTATGTATGTATAATCATCTCTATACCTACTTATATTTTCGGATGATTGTACACGCACATACATATATACACATACGCATACACACACGCATACACACACCTCAATGTCCTCGTGTAGTCTCATAATCGCTTGAAAACTCGATAACAGTCGTAGATGATTCAAGAAGAATAGAAAATAAAGAAACGTGTTTCAACGATTCTAATATGTTACTAATCAATAGCATTTACAATACAGTACCATTAAAATGATAAGTATTAAATAAAGAATTAGACAAATCAGTGTGCTTTTCGTTTTGAAACGAACGTGCTTATAACAATTAATCGTCGAGACTAGTCATTATAAAGAAGCACCATAAGTCGTGGATTCGAAAGTCAATCGATTTAAACATTTTTCAAGATTAACATTAATATTAGGATATATCATAAGTATGTTCGTTTTTATTTTAATACTATAAATATAATAATATTAATATTATTATATGTATTATAAATTATATCGTATGATTTATATAATATTAAATGTCAAATTTGTATCCGATAAAAAAGATTTTAAAAAAAGAAAAGAACAAAAAAAAGAGATGACCATTTAAAGGATAATATTAAAGAGATAAAAATTGCTTGTATCCTACATTTTTAAAATAAAAATAAAATTAATATAGGTAAACATAATCTCTTTCAAGATCAAAACACCGTTCGACTTTCGAATCGAATTAAAACGACATATTGTATATGTATGTATTATGTAGGCCATGGAATTCATACAAAAGAAAATCGATAAACTTAGCGATAAGGGGACGATTACTATTAAAATTATGTTATTATCGTCGTAAGTATGGTATCTCGTAGTTAACACTAATGCCTACTCGCCAATAAAAGTTAAGATCATGTTGCACATACTTACGTATGTATAATGTCCGAGTTCACCTATTTGTATGTATGTTGTGTGAATGCGCGCGTACATATGTGTGTGTGTGTGTCTGTCTGCTGTGCACGTCCGTGTATGTGTGTATGCGTGCCTGCCTGATCGTATATATAATATACATAAATATATATATATATATAAACGTGTGCATATATAAAAGTATTATTGTTACTATTTAATTGTTATAAATACGGACACAGTGTTAGGCACGGTCTGAAGGTTCACTTTTTTTCGACCGACATGTTTCGCTGTGTTCTTGTACATAAATTTCATCATACTTATATACATACATACATACATACATACATACATACATACATACATATATACATACATACTTACATACATACATAAATACATAAAGGACGGTCTAATTATTTCAAATCACTAAATCCTACGATAATATTACGATTTTAAATAAAAATATAAAAAGAAGCGTTGAAAATGAGTATATAGCGATGATAATAATAATAATAAAAATAATAATAATTATGATGGTGGCGATAACGATGATGACAATGATGATGATGATGATGATGATAATGATGATGATTATGATAATGATGATGATAATGATCATGATGATGATGATGATAATGATGACGATGAAGACGAAGACGACGACGATGATGATAATGATGATGGATGATCATGATAATGATGATGATAGTGATAATTAATAGTAATAGTAATAATAATAATAATAATAGCAGTAATAATAAGTATAAAAATAAGATTAACAATGATAATGATAATGATAATGATAATGATAATGATAATGATAATGATATAAAGGCAGCCTATCCCTTTCTCAAATTTTTCCACAATGACACACCGCACCGTAAATTTTTGGCTTTTAAAAAAAGATTTCACATTTTATACACGTTGTCTGACGGTGTGTCGAAACAAGAAAGTATTTTAATAATCTCGATTCGTCGCTTGATACGCCATTTTAGCACACGCGTTGTTATCGATTACAAAAAAAAAAAATTAAGAAGAAGAAGAAGAAAAAAAAACAGAAAAGAATTAAGCCGAATACTAAGCGGAGAACTATATAAGTACTTTCTTTTTTTATTATTTATTTCCAATTTTTTTTCTTTCTTCCTTTCTTTCTTTTTTCTTTGTTTCTTTTATTTTCTTTTTTAGCGATCTTGTATCACTCTCGTATAAAATAAAGAAGGAAGGAAAAAAGGAAAAAAGAAAAGATAAAAAAAAGGGAAAAAAAATAAATAAATAGAGATTTCAACTATTAAACATTGCTTTTAATGTGCGTCGTCCCATTGCTACGCGTATAATTATTATAATCTAAATGTCTCTGCGTTTAATACGTAAAACGAAGTATTAGATTTACGTTCCATCATGAGGTATGAAAAAGATAAACTAAATACGGCGAATCGATCATTTGTCATTTCTAAAAACGTATTGTCAATTAAGGAATAAAGTCCAGTACTCTGTAATTAAATAACGGACGCTATATAATTTCATTTTTTTTTTTTGTTATAATGTCTATCTCTCTCTCTCTTTCTCTCTCCGTCTCTCTTTCTCTCTCTTTCTCTCTTTATCTTTCTCCAACCTTTTTCTATCTGTCAATCTCTATTTCTCTCAATTTGATAAGAATATATTTTATTCATGTTGCTGTAAATTTCGCGCGTTAAGACCCCGATTGTGATAATGTGGTAAAGATATTTAAGAGTAGTTATATAAATAAAAGATGAGAGGAATGGCACAAAAGAAGTATCTTTTATCAATCAATATATATTCCCTCCGAATTTTAATATACTTTTATCTTAATCATTTACTTTTGAACTCATACTGTCTGTATGATATGAATTTTTTATTAAGTTCATTTATTAGTATCATTTTAACAATGCGATGAAATTCTGAGTAATGCGATATATATCGAAGGATCATTTACCAAAGGTAAGTGAGAAATTATTTAACTTTAAAAATATTCGATATGTAATAATAAGTTAACTGTAAAGAAAAATTTTAATCTCAAGAGAGAAAGAATAATTGGAATCTTTTTTTTGCATATCTTTTCTATCTCTCTCTTTCTCCCTCTCTCTCTCTCTCTCTCTCTCTCTCTCTCTCTCTCTCTCTCTCTCTGTCTCTCTCTCTCTTTTCATTTCCCTCGATTATTGGCTTCGGCATTCCACCAAAATCTCACCCTAAAACGGTCGAGCGATTCAATTAATTCAGTTTACCGGGAGTGTAATAAAGTCTAATTACAATGGTAAACTACCCGTGGTAAACTGTCACAGGCACTTTCGGTGAGTGCATTGCATAGCTAGAATATTTCATTCGCAGCCGCACGTATGTATAATTTTGTAACAAGAATAGAAGGAAAGGGATGGTTCATGAAAAAAACAAAAAAAAACAAAAATATGGAACAGAAAGGAAGGAATAAAAAGAATTCGAAGAACAACGAAAAAAATAACAAGTGCATTAAATCAATTTCTATAACAATTAATCGTTCCAGTGACCCAGAAAATTGATTTTCTCTTTTTAAAATCGAGCGGTGTATCTATATTCAAATAGCAAATTTTAATCAAGAAGAATTTAAGTTTTAACAGCTTTACCTACACAATTGTAATTGTTAGAATAGGACTCCGAATCAAAAAATAAAAAAAGAAAAGTTTCATAAAGTATACTTTGTGTTTAATAAAGAAAAAACGTTCATCTTACACGATTGTTATAGACTATATAAATATAAAAAATCGTTTTTAATATATTACAATTCCAAGTTGATCAAAGAGAATGATATAGAACAAAATAATATAGAAAGGAAGAATCAAAAAATAAAATGCAAAATGTCCAAACAATTGCTGAAGAGTAGTATTTATAACAGAAGAAAATAGAAAAAGAACTATAAAGTACACTATGCATTATTTAATTTGCCAAACGAAACCTGTTCATGTTCTCTAACTATTATAAACTCTACAAAAGATAATTAAAAAAAAGTCATCATTAGTATATTAAAATAGTAAATTGATCAAAAAGAATGAATTAAAAAAACAGAGAAGGAAAGAGAGAGAGAGAGAGAGAGAGAGAGAGAGAGAAATGAACATGAAAATAATTGCTTTAATAGGATTTATAACAAAAGAAAAATTCTATATAGTATAATTTGCATCGAATTCGAAAGAAAAATAAACAAACAAATAAACAAACCAACAAACAAACAAACGAACGAACGAACGAACGAACGAACGAACAAACGAACGAACAAACGAAAATCATCGTTAAAAACAAACAAACGAAATCAAACGAGTTCATCTCACATAAATGTTGTACAACCCCATAAAACGCAACAACTAAAAATCATGATTGAAATTCTCTTTCGTATAAAATGTCGATATCAATGCACTCGTTTCGTTTCCAATCTTTAAAATCAAATCGATCCGCGTTAAGACTCAAGGAAAGTCGTGAAACGACATGGTTGTTCTCTAATCGCCTTTTCTTCCCTCTCTTTCTCTCTCTTTCTCTCTTTCTCTCTTTATCTCACTCTTGAGAAGGAAGAAATTCTAACGGAAATTGAGACGGAAAAGCGAACAAGACCTTCCATCGAAGATACATCGCATCTCGAATCCGCGATAATGGATTCAAGGATTTCCTCTGTACCGCAGAAAGCGACTAACCCTAGCTCTCTAGACAGTAAGATAAAAAAAAGAATAGAAAAGAAAACAAAGAGAGAAAAAAAAAGGAAAGAAAAGAAAAGAAATACTAGTCGCTAGCTCTTTTCCTCGTCGTGCAAGCTCTACCGATCGCGACAGATCTTGTCTTTATCCCTCCATCATCTTTTCTACAGTCGTTTCTATCCTTTAGCATCACGAGTACCCTCTCCAAGTCGATACCCTTTATTACCCTTTTTTCGACGCCCTTTGAGTCTCTTCTGGCTTTTGAGGACTCGCCAAGAAAAAAAAAACAGATAGAAGA